>NC_046186.1:122909974-123192474 GCF_011004875.1 Balearica regulorum gibbericeps
AACCAGTGATAGCGGCGAGGTTCCCGGCAGCGATATTCGGAGGAGTAGAGCTGGTTTCAAAGCTGCGCTGCCTGGCTCTGGGAGGGAAACACGTGAACGGGTCTGTGTGGAGGGAAAAACGGGTAACACGACTAGTCCCTGCGGGTAGCAGCTACTGGCGGTCCTGATGCTGGTACTAGCGTGGTGCTAAATCATGAACAGGAGGCCGGCTGAGCGTATTTAGGGTTATTTTTTTTCTTCAGAGCAGGGTGGTTCTTCCTGGTAGGGATCTGGCTGGGGTCAGTAGTTGTGCTTTAAAGAAGTGGGAACTGGGGTGGAGCTCAAAAGCACCACGGTGGAGGCGTTCAGTAGCAAAATAAGGAATCTGCGGCTCCCGGTTTCATGTCTGGAGCATCCAGCCGGGTCAGTCTGCGTTTCCACCAGCCATGTTTGCATCCAGCGTTCACTTACAGCATTAAGTATCCCCAGTCAGTGTCTTGGCAGTGAAAGCGCACGTAGATAAGTACATGTTTGAGCATCGGTCTGAATTGGGCATCTTCTTGGGGATGGATAGTCGGTGACTGAGATCCTTACATCCTGCCGGGGCAGGCGAACCAGGAACAGTTACGGTAGTAGGAGAAACATCAGAGAAAAGTGCTGATGGATATTTTATTTTAGCCTTCCCATAAACCACTAGCTGCTAGTAAGGTGGAAGTTTCCACGAGCAGGTAACGCGAGCCGTGCAGTGAGAAAAGGTCACTTGTCCAACGGACAAAGTCGTTCCCGTCCAGCAAAAGGTGCAGTCGCACAACAACATTCCTTGTGGTTAGATAGGGAAGGAGGGGAAAAAGAAAAAAAGGCATGTTTGTTCAGTTTTCAGGGATCTTGCAACTGTTTTTCTTCAACCTGCAGGTGGCATTAGCACTAAAAATGGATTTTTCTTTCTTTCTTGAAAAGTGTTTAGCAATGAAATGAAGAAAGCTGCAAGGGGATCTGTAGTAGGACTGCATGCTTGGAGTTAGTCATGCTAACTGCAGATGGCATTTTTGCATGTTTTATAAGGCAGGGATATACAAATGTTTTAGCACCCTGAAATATAATATATTAAGTTTCCGGAAGCAGGCGGGCTGGTAGGACTAGAGGAGCCTGAGCTTACGCTAAATCTGTGCAACTGTGAATGAGTTGTGCCGCACTCGGAGCAGCGCTCGCTGCCGGCGACGCCAGGCTGACACCTATCCATCACTGCATCACCTCCAGCCAGGCAGCAACTCGAGCTGCGAGTTTGTCCCCAGCCCTCAGCAAGGGAGTTTTTCGGATGCCGCAAACCGCAGAGGAGCAGTTTATTGCGGGCCTGAGCAGGTTCCCGTTCAAATCAATGGGAGAATTCCCTTAGAGCTGAGCGGAGCAGGATCAAACCCTCCTGCACGGTGAGGAGCGCTGGGGAAGCACTGCAGCCTGTACCTGTTCGGTGTCTTGGGCTCTGCGGCTGGGAAAGGGAGAATAATAATAATAATAATACCACCTGCTTGCCTTCTCTACCTGGCGTGGGGGGGCTGGAAACATTATTTCGTGCTGAAATAGGGCTTAAAATATGAAAAAATATTTCCCCACCCACTTTTTTTTTTTTGTGTATGTGTCAGGAATGGCAATGAGCTCCCGTTTTAAACTGTAAAATCCATCCCAAACCCCGACACTAATGCCTCCACCTTCCCGAAACACCAGCGTGCCCTGTGGGGCACACCGTTCCTTCCAGCAAGGCTGGAGCCTCGTTTCACCTTGTCCTGGTGAGCTAAAAATGAACCCTTTATGGCCACAGTCATCGATTTGAGTTTATGGCCAGGAAAAGTCCACTCAGGTAGTACAAGAAGAGCGAATTTGGAAGAGCGAAGCCCGGCAAAGGCGAAGCTGGGTCAGTCTTTATCCCACTGCTCAGCTCTTTGCCCAAGAGCCACAGAGGAACCCAAATAATGATAAAACTAAGAGCAGATGTTGAAATCCCTTGTGACCTTGTGCTGTTTCAGCCGGGATTGACCCAGGGTAAACCTCAAATACCTGAGAGCAAGGCACCTACAGGCTTTTTCTGCCGAAACCCAGAGTCTGTAGCTGTCCCCAGAAGAAAGCCAGGAGTGCTGGGAGGGAGAAAAGTTGCAGCAAAAGGTTGCTGAAGAGGGAAGCTGTCAGCTGAGGGAGAACCAAGGCCACAGAGCTCTCACCAGAGGCTGAGTGAGGATTTTTTTTTTCTCCTTTTTTTTCTTTTTAAGCAAACCATTTTGTTATTGGGAAGTGTTAATTTGTGAAAGCAAAACAACTCCAGGCAAAGGGTGTGCTTTGACAAATTTCCCATATTGAGGAGGGGCGGGGAGAAGCATGAAAAAGAGGCGAAAATAAATGTAGAACGATTGCAATGTCATGGGGGGTAAGTGGTACGTTTGAGACAGGGGCTAAATCACTGCTAAATCACTGCAGGCAGAATTGATGTGAGACTGGAGCATACTGAGAACTGGGCAGGGGCATAAACCTAATTGATTTGAGGCTGGAGCAGGGAGTTAATTGGGGGCCAGGGTGGAACAGTAACTAACGTAGCGCTGTGATAGCCAAAAGCATATCTCACTCTATGCCGGTCGCATCCGTTGCCCTGCCCGTACAAGGCGTGAATGCTGGGAGCTGGGGAATCACCCCGGTAGCTTAAACCGTGATTTCATTATTTTGGTTGGAGACCGGTCTCATGCGTTCGGAGATGGGATGGAGCGTGTTTTGAGCGCTCGCGAGTGCTCTCTGTCGCGATGGACCTCGGGAGAGAGATGCCGCGCAGCACGGCTCAGCAGCGCTTGTCATCCACAGCGTTGTTTTGGCTGGGGAAGGGGAGGAGCAATTGGCTGCCAGGACAATTATTGCACCGATCGTGGAAAAACGGGCGCCTTTGCAGAGAACTTTGTTACTCTCAGAGAAGCAACGTACATCCCCAAAGAAACCACCTAGACCAGGTCCACAGTTATTCCTTACAAATGTTCCCCCTCCCCCCCTTTTTTTTTTTTAAAGACTGTTGAATTGAGCACTCAAAATTTGAAAATGCAAAGATGAAGGTTGCCTGGGCAACTGCTTTGCACTGAACGAGGAAATGATCTTGTGAAACAAACATTAAGTGATCATGTAATTAAAGACTGAATCAAAATTCCATTGTACAAGGAAGGAGCCTAAATTAAAGTTGACCAGGCAACTTTCAGCTTGGAGTTTCCTAAATTTCAAGAACTTGACTTAAATCAACTTTTTTTTTACATGTTTCTCTCTTTGTATGCAAATCTTAGGGGTTTTTTTCTGCAAGGAAATTTATGGTGTATCAATATTTTGTGGCCAGGCTCACCTCTAGCCACAACCTGAGTTTCAGCCCAGGAGCTGTAGATGCCCAGCGCAGATACCTACCGTTTGGACAGAGGGTGCAACTTTCATCTGCTGCCCTTTGGGGGGATGACTTACAGCTGGAGAAACAACATGACTTTTCAGTTTGTTATTATGTACAGTTTGCCACGCTGCATCAGACGGGCAGTGAATTTAGTCTGCAGTAGATGCACCAAAGGAAGATGCAAGAAATTAGTATACAGATGTAGAACAGTCTGTCCACAGGAAGACTTCACCCGAGCCAGTAGTAGTTAGAGGTTGTTTTAAACCCTCAGGAATATTTTTTATATCCCTTCCAAACCCTACTTTTTATTTATTTTTTGGCAGTGGCTTTGGTTTTAGATTTCACTCTTTCACCATTTCCATTGCCCAATGTGTCAGAGGAATGTGGTGACTCAGTATTCCTGGGGTCTGCCTCCAGCTCTGGGGCGAGAGTGTGGTCCAAAACAATTGTTCGCAACCAGTCACCAACAGCAGAAGCAAACGCCTTAAAACTTCAACGTTAAATGCCACTTGGTTAAGAAAACCTTGTAAGTGATGTCCACTTCTATATAATGTATGAATCCTTCTAAATAATACCTTCCATTTTGTTCCTTTTGCAAAACCACAGTGGTATCTTCCAATGCATTACAGCGTCCTGGCCATTTCAAACCTGTATTTAAGACTTTGCATCAGCAAACTTCTCTCTTTAATTCGTCTGGAAACACACACGCATTTTCAGCTTACACGTTTTTTAGCTTACTAAGTGATAGTTATGCAGAGCTCTACCATTCTCTTGCTATTTTCAAGGGCAAGAAATGTCTGTACACGCAGCATGTACTGGGGCCTGGCTTTTATTATTATAATTGTTATTGTACTTAGCTATCCGTCAATGCAGAGCTTCAATTTGACACAAATTATCTCCACAGTGGTGTGTTCCTACCGTGAGATGCTCTTGCGGTTCCCAGCTCCAAGCATGAAGGCAAAAGACTAGTTTTAACCTTCTCCCATTTGCACCCAGTCTAATTTTCCCTAATGATCTCACTTTAATTTTATTTTTTTCTTCTTTTTCATAAATCCCAGGCTATCCAAATAGTTCCTAAGAGTTATATTTAGAAATACTGTGATGAATAGTGAAGCTTAACTTGCATTTACGGAACTGACTGTGGGGTTCGGGGCACCTCACAGTTCTCATCTGCCTTTCCAGGGACACTGGGACACTCAAGGTGAATGCTTGCCCATGACTACTTGTCAGTTAAGCTGGCTTCCTTTGGTAGCTCTCTTTCCTCTACTCAGTCAAGTAGTCTTTGTCAACGTAGACTCTTGTTTCTCTCAGCATAGGCCAACAATATGACTGTGGGTGAGAAAAAAATCTCTAATATCTAGGTGCTAATGCATTGCTTTGAATTACGATAGCTGTATGAATTTTTTTAATCTTAATGATAGTCGTATGAAATATTCTTTTTCCATACTCAGTGTTTATGCTGGCAGCAGTGGCAGAAATTGATGCAGTTCTGGGATAAGTGGGCTTGGAAGATCTTGTGAGACTTCTTCCACCTCTATTGCAGTATATGCTGATGAGCAGATAATGCCTGTTTCTAAGCAAAGGAGACTCCCTGTCTGGTGAATTCAGCTTTGTACTGCTTTCATTTTTCCAGGACAGGTTGGGAAGTTCATTCAAAGTTCTTCCTTTACTATGGGACATCCCTGACATTTTCCCATTGACAGAGACCAACTGGTGTGATTCGGTGACCTTCTGCACCAATACTTCAGTCAGATGCTGTTCCTGCTTCCTCACCCAGCCTGCTCCACCCGTGTGTCCCCATCCAGCTCCACTGTTTTGCTGCCACCAGCTGACTCCCAGTCTCCTTCCTTGGCCAGGCGCATCATCTCTTTTTTTTGTGTTCACATGAGTTTTTTTGTTTTGTGCCTTTGCCTAACCGGTCTTACTCTTCCATTCCCCATTTAGTGCTAGCTCCTCTCTGCAAAGCCCCTGTCCACCCAGCAAGGCCAGCTGTAACTCGTCTTTCCCATCCCATATTTCAGTTTTGCTTGACCTGTTATCCCATGAATTTCTTTCCATCCTCACAGTCTTCCTCACATGTCTTCTTCCCCAACCTTTAAATGAAGTTGTTTGCTTTTCTGTGTCTCTCAGACCTGGAGACACCCAGGGAAAACCAACTCCTGTTCTTCTCTCCGAGGCCCCTCTTCCAGCAGCTGGAAGCTGCAATTACAGAAAAAGTCTGTTTTGAATTTGGCAAAGTTATAAGCAAATGAAACAGTCTCTTATAATGGGAAGTGTCATACAACCTTAATAATAGACAGTGCTATCAGCCCCACCTATAATATGTATGTGTGCGTGTATAAAAATGAAACCTGAAAACTGAATGAACATGAAAAGGCCTCGACCTACTTTCAAACTGATAGGCGTGCTCCCCATCTCTAATGGAAGTAGACAGGACAGGTCTTGTACGTCTCTGGATTCATTTTGCAGAAGTGTTACAAGTAGAGAATTATTGTGGAAGGAGTCTTGCAGACAATAAAACCGGGGAAGGGTTTTTTGCAGGATGTCTATTTGCGCACGGGTAAAATGCGCGAGCTCTTTTGAATCCCATCCACGGCAATTCAGACAGATGTTGAAACATGTGGTAACCAAAAGTAGGTCCAAGCTTGGGCCCTCAGGTAGACAGATCTCTCTCCATACAGTCTCAGGCTGTACAGTTTCAGGGTCTGCTCTCCAGCTGCAACCCAGAGGAAATTTGGACGGGGAGAGGGATTCATAGCGTCCTCTTTAAGCTCACCATTAGCTTATTAGGAAACCAAGAGCTCTTATTCCTGGAAGCAACGTTTTGTGAACTGTCATACTCATTTCCTTCACACGCTGGCACAGATTGCCTGCTTGACCTGAGGGCTGAAGCCATTTCCATTTTTGATCTGCTCATCTCTCAGAAACCTTCACAAATTTGAAATACCATAAACCATGTTTGCTGTTGCGAGGACAGAGAAGTCTGAAGCGAGGTCCAGGTGTCGCATTTGACCTTGGCTGAAATACTGGTTCAAAACAGACCTCCTTTGAAGAATCTCAGAGTCTCTAAGCTTCGAGGCACTGGCTAATGTCTAACTGACTGTAGGTAAGTATTTCTTTACAGGAGAGCTCTTTTGCACCAGAAGTCTCAAACCAAGCTTCTCCAGTCTCTTATAGGTGAATGAGAGAACTCAGAAACTCATACAATCTCCAAAAAGATTTTGAATTGAAGCTGTGTAATTGCAAGACGTTTTCCTTCTGTGTTAACATTTCTAAGGAGCTTTTTACAGGATACCGTCAGTCTCTTAGCTGAGAAACACTATAGGACAGCAAACACCAGGAAACTTTATTTCCTTAATCTTTATTCTTCCTCATAGTGTCTGTGCTACTTGCCCTGGCTGTGCTCTGTGTTGCGCTTCTGCAATGAGGACGTGCCCGTCCTTTCTGCTTTCCCATGGTCCCAAGCCCCTCAGATGGGCATCGGGTGGCAGAGGTGGCTCTCTGGCTGGGACTTTTGGAGCTGGTCCATATGCCATGGCCTCAAAGGGGGCAGAGCTGAGGGTGAAACCCTAGAAGCGAGCTAGTAATGCTGCAAGATTGAGTGGTCAAAACCTTGGTATTTTTTCTGTGATGAGGCCGTTTATAATTTATCCCCATTCCCTCCTGCTGAAAAATTCCTCTAATTCTTCCCATGTGAATGGAGAGCATGAAAGGAGCACCGAAAGTCTCCCCTCTTGTTTTCCCATTCATTTTCTTATGCTAAAGCCCTGTGGACAAAGCCCATTTCAGGTGCAGGGGAGCTTTTCCTGTAATTTACCCATGGTATTCTTACCAAAAGTGTTACCTCCAAAACTATTTCCTTATAACATTAATTATCCTTTGAGCTGGCTCACTCAGCACACAAAAGGGTACAGAGGCTTTGCAGGATTTTTTTTTTCTTTTTTCTTTTTCATTAAGTACCACATGTGCCTCTCTTTGCATATATCGAGTGGTTCCCCACCACCTTGAAGACATCACAGCATGTACCAGAGGAACCAAAGCTAACAGGTATAAAATGGGTGGTTATTGTTTACTTATGTGCTGTAATGCTTCCCATATGACCTAGTGATGAGGCTTGTGGTGCTGGAGGTGTAAGAATTAAATTAAAAGTTTAAAGAAATAATAATAAAAAAAGGGGCATAAGCTAACGGCTGCTGGGATAACGTCTTTTGAGGCTGAATCTTCCCTGCGAGGCTCGGTGCGCCCATGTGGTCTTGCCTAGCAAAGGGTGATGAGGATGTGATCAGCCCCACGGGCACGGAGGTTGCTAGCTGAAGGCAGCTCAGCAGGAGTTGGGAGGAGAAAGAGGGGTTAATCTCTTGTCCTCTTTGCCCAGGGGAATGTTTATCGCCTTGCAGGGAAGGTCTCCCTTCTTTCGGTGAGTTAAGTCAGCCTCAGCTTTGTTTGACGCTGCCCATTTGAGGAAAGCTTCTCCCTGACCTTCTGCCAGAGAGACTGATGACAAGGACGGTTTGAACTAACCTTGACATTCACCAGGGTAAATGGCTTTTTCCACAAGTAGTCAGCAAGCAAGGAGAGCCAGTCAAGAGCTAATGAATCTGTACCTGAGGGAAACCGAACAACAATTGTACTTTTAAAGAAGGAAAGTCTTCCCTGGCTCCATCTGTGCTTAAATGCTGGAGGATTAACTCTTCCAGCTCACGCCTGGGTCTCACCGCGTCGCCTTTCGGCTGGTAGTGGGGAGGCTGCTGGCGGAAGCGCGGGTAGGCAAAACCACCAGGGGAAAGGAAATGTGCTCAGCTCCGATTGCTGTAATGCTGGACAAAACTGCTGCTCTCCCTCCTCTCCCCGTGTCGGGTAATAATCCTCCAGCAGCCCCGCACCGCCCCGGGCGCAAGGCATCAGCCCAAGGGACCTGAGTGAGGGCTGATGGGTGGTTGGGTAACTGCTGCCTACAGGCACCGTACCCCCGGTTGCACCTTCAAAGGGGGTTTTAAGGCTGGGTTTCAGTCCTGGGCTTTAGCTTTTGGGAGTGGAGCGGTCACTGTGGCTGCCACCGGAGCCAGCTCAGGTCTCGGTGGATGGGGGTATTGCGCGTGGGCTGGTTTGTAACACAGGAAAGGACCCGGCTGCAACTCAGCCCCGGGTTTTGCATCGGTGTGTCCCCAGATTATAAAAGCGGAGGCACGCGGAGCCTGCTGTGCCCTCTTCCTGCTCGGGGAAGGAGGTTTCGTTGGCTCCTCGGCTGATATCTGGAAACAATAGAAGGAGCGTGGCGATTGCAACATATTTCACTTTTCTCAGTACTGTCCAGATGATGTATTCTTAGTCCTAATTAGGTTGTTCAAAGCCTAGTTTTTGTGAATAAGCCATCATTGTGTGAAGATTGGCCTGACTGTCCTCTGGCCTGTTCATTCACAAATCTTGCCTGTTGCTTCATTTAGTATTAACTCATTAGGGGATTCCTCCTGCAGCTGGAGGGAAGGACCAGAGGTGTTGCACTGGATGGGGCTTCCTGGATGGATGGAAATCAGGGTACAGCTGATTTCAGCCCACTTTGGTGAACCTTGCTATTTCACAGGAGCTCCTGCTCTTGCAAGAAGTTTGCAAGGGGACTGGCTGGTGAGGCGAGAGCCTATTTTTTTCTGGGATGCTGGGGAAGTGACGGCAGCCAGTTTTTGTCTGGCAGCACTTGGACTCGAGGCACATGGACGGCTTTTCTGAGTCTGCTACTAATTCGTGTGTGCATAACTCCTACTGGCTGGACTAAATCGAGCTCTGTAAAATGTATTTATTAATACTTACTTCCTAGGGCTGTTTATTTAAATGTTTGCAAAAGGCTTTGGAAGGCTAAGCAAGGGGAAGGCACGAGCTCCAGCACTGAATCTTAAGCACTGGCAATGGAGACGGTTGGCAAAAAAACGTTTTCCTCGGGATAACAAAAGGTAGTGCTGATGCCATCTTTGTTGCATGATGATCTTCCAAGGGGTGATTTAAAAAAAACCTAAAAAACCAAACTTGCAATGTTTTAAGGAGGGAATGAAGCGACACTGGGAAAACGTGCTGGTAAAACGAAATGCAGCTGGGATGCGAGCTGCATGTGTTTGCTTCTGAGATTTCCCCCAGCGGGGCTTTGCCCAGGTTTCGCCGCTGCATGCAAGCAGGGAGCAGAAACAGGCGATGTCAGGGATAAGCTGGGACTGGAGATAGTATGCGGTGAGGATCTGCCAGATTTTGCGTCTACTGATCAAACACGCGAGAGCAAACAGCTCAAGCAGGAACCGGGGTGCTGGCCCGGAGGGGAAGGGCCAAAGCCGCCACGCCGCGGCCGGGGAGCACCCCTGGGTGATGTCTGGCAGGGGCGCGCTGGAGGCGGACAAGCGCGTAACCCTGCGAGAGGCTGGAGACAAAGCTGCGGTGCTGGTGAGGCTCCCGGGGAAAAAGTTGTATACAGTGGAGGAGATAATATTTCATCTCCCCGCGGGTCAGTTGGTTCTCAGCAGAGTGTTCTCTGTTTGAGATTTGAGGATTTGCAGACAGACAAACTCCACAACCCAGCAAAGGTCAGTCTAAATATCAGACAGATAAACAGCACCTTCGCCGTAAGCACAACTCCGATTTATGGTGCTCAATTTACTCTTTCCTTTACATGACAAAGTGAAACGCATGCTTCTTCAGAGGGCGGCAGCTGAAAAATTTAAAGTAACATAACTTCCTGAGGTGTTTTTAAAGAAATATGCTTTCCTGTAGTCACAGCCTGCTTCCTCTTTAAGGTTTTGGGTTGTTTTTTTTCTCTCTGACTATTTTACTTTGGAGAATTTCTCCTTCCTGACCCCCTCAGCCCTGCACAAATACGTGAAACCTGCCTTGCAGTCGCTTTTCCAAGACAAGACCTCCGTGAAAGCGAGTCTGCGGGAGCACTGCGTTGGCAAAGGGCCACCTGGGAGGTGTTGGACCCTCTTCCATGACCAAAGCTGTGCTTTGGTGGCTCAACCTGCCCACGATAAAGCCAATGCTGCTGGCTGGGTACGGGGCAGCAGACGTGTCCTCCCGCGTGTTGTCACACATCGCAGTCAAGAGTCCCGTGAATCACTTGCAGCGGGCAGGTGTTTTGCACAATTAATGTCCGTAGGATCAGATTGAGATAAGGAGGAACAAGGCATAAGGTATTTTCAAAGTCTTAATTGCTGCTACTTCTGCTTAGGTAGAGCAGAAAACCAGGAAATTTAACTTTGTACACAAAACACTGAAGTTAACTGATTTTTTTAGGGGTCTGCCTTTTATTCCGGATCTGATTTCAGTTGATAACATGGCTCCTTTATCCTCGTAGCTAGAATTTGCTTGTGCCATCCTCAGTAGAGCCCACATTTCCCCATGCCCCATGAAGTATCTTTAAAGTGAATATAAATTACGTTACAATGGAAAACCACCTTTAACACCGTGCTAGAGTGGGGAAAGGGAGTCACAGTAAATCAGGATCAGGCTCCCTTTCATTTTCTTGTTACTGACCTTGCGGACGAGATCTATGTAATTAAACCATTTCTGTAGGTAGTAAAAGTGCTGAATGCAGAGGATGTGCCAAATACTTTTTTAAGCTAAACTATTTTTCATTAGTCAAATAATTGAGGAAATATCACACTGCACCATAAAATCTGAAAAAAACGCCAGTATTTCCACTCTTTAAAAAATACTAAAATTAGGGTTTAGTCTTTTTGGGTTTTTTGGGGTGGGATTTTTTTTTTTCTTTTCTGTTTGCAGAAATCCTATGCATGCTCTCATCAAGATTGAAAACTATCCGTTTCTAGGAATTGTAGGTGTCTACACGTTGGATTCTGGGACTAATTTGCTTCTAAGCTGACTGATAGAGTAGCTATTTAGTCAATCTGTGGAAAGTGATTTTTAATATCACCGTGCACTTGATGTAGTTTAATTTTTATTTTCTTTAAAACTGCCTCTGAATCACTGCAAGCTAACATTTGTCAGGAATGTATATGGCTATAGACTGCTCGTCACAGCAATGATCTCGGCATACATAGATGCACAATGGAGCAAACCCTGGTTCAGTTGGTCACTTCACCAATTGTAGCTGCAGCTTTGACATCATGCAAATTATCTGCCTAGTCTGTAATATTAATTAAAAAAACCACTTTTAAATAATTTGTAAGGCTTTATAACACAATGAAATCATTGTAAAGTTATGAAAAATGCTAATATTAGCTTAAATGCTTTGAAGTTCATTCTGGGAATTTGCATTTCACGAGGATGTCCCTACAGGTTTTACAGTCAGTAGAAGACATTTGGGTACAGAGAGGAAGAAACTGAACTTCCTTATCTCTTTCAACTTTTGTAGGCTTTAGAGGGCTCCGGGCAGAGGGGGGGTGATTTTATTTTTTAAGCAAAGGCGATCTTTTCACCATTAAAATATAAAGCAAAGTTTTAGCGCCTTAAGTTCAAGTTTGATATGCTATATTCTGTTTCACTTTTCGTTTTTGGAGAAACGCTGTTTTCCTTGAAAGCACGGCAGATTAGCGAAGAGGAGGCAGTTGAGCTAAAGCAGCACACTCAGGCAGAGGGGCGAGGATCAGGATATTTGAGGTGGCGGGCATCAAGGTGTGCGTGTGCATATAGATCCTGGTAATTAAATCCCTGACGAGGCAAGGAACCTCCTGGGTCCTGGTATGAGCAGGTCCCCCCATTGCATCTCTTACAGCCAGTTCACTCCTACTTTATGAGACAGAAGACTGACACACTATTAAAATTGGTTATTCTAGATAGTTCACCTCAAAACACACTGGGGATTTGATATAATTACTGGAATATTCCCCTGCTACTCACGGTCAGGGGCAGTGGAGGTGCAGTGCCATACTGTGCTGCTGACAGAGCCCAGCATATTGTGGGCTTCTTTAAGTTGTAATAGAAATATCATCCAGAAATTATTTTCTTTCTAGTAATTTTTGACTCACTGTTCCATGACCTAAGTGGATATAGCCTGGCAGTTAGGGCTGGGTGCGCATCCAGTAAAGTAGTAAATAAATCTGTTACGTATGCAGGCAGATACGTACCCTAACGTGAACCTGGGCGACTCTGTCTTGGTAGAAACGAGCACTTTTTCTCATGCGAAACAGCATGGGTGAGAGCAGCAATGATGATAATTAACATTTAGTATCCTTTGGAAAAAGTTAGTTTTTAAGTATTTTATATACTTAGACCTGAGGGCTGCGTTCATCTCGCAAGGCAGCAGCACCGGACCCGTGCTGTTTGTGCGCTGGAGCCAGCCAGCGCAGCTGGGACAAAGTTTTATGGTACCAGTCAGTGTTGTCATGAAAAGCTGCGTTTTCTTTTCTCTTCTTGGGCTTTCTTTGGGAAATTTTACCATTCTTGGCGGAAGACCGCATCGCGCAAGGGAAAGGACGAAGATGCGGTGTTTCTGCATCTCCGCTGTGATGCTTGCTGGGGGTTTGTTGGTTTTCCCAGGGCTGGGGTCATGCTCTCACCCCGTGCCATCAGCGGGGAGGACAGCCCCCTTGCCGTTCCCCCCAGTGCCTAAGCATCACCAACCTGAGCACCGCTGGGCGTTTCCATGGTGACCATAGCTGGGCTGGTCTCCATGGTTACGGCGGTACCCTGGCTGTGGGATGGGGAGCTGCTGCTGCTGGCTGGGGGTACCCGGCCATCCCGGGACAAGCAGGCTGAGGGGCAGCAGCAGGTTGGGGACATCAGGTCATGGGTAACAGCTGGAGGACAGTTTGTCACTGCTGCCAGGCTCAGGGTGCAGAGCATCTCCTCCCAGCTCTCTCTGAGGCCTGCAGTCTCCCTACGGGGACAGGGACTGAAACTCAGCCCCATTAATCACCTGGCTCCGAATACCTCCCTTTGCATTGCTGCATGCCGTGCAGCGATGGGAGCAGCGTCCCACCGCCGTGCAGGTGGGAATGTCCCCTGGAGGGCAGGGAAGCTCGGGAGCAAGACCACCCACAAGCGTCGCAGACAGGTACTTTATTTTGGTTCGGCTCACGCGATGTGGATGCGCACCTGCTCAACCTGATCTTCACCAGACCCCAGAGCCCTATTGCACTGCAACTGCGAGACGAGAGCCTGCTCACAGCCACCCATGCACAGATGCTTAAACGCTAAGCAGAACATGCTTAAGTGAGCAAATCCTGACGGTCAGGGATGGCTTTCCACATCAAGAAAGGCTCAAGTGAGTAAGGTCAGACATGAAAATAATATATGCAGGTAAGCTTCTAGCACCTGATAAAGAGGGGTTTTTTATTTAAATTTCTACATTAGACATTGAAGATGAAGTTTGTATTTCTTGATCATTGGGCAGTGAAAGGAGCTACGTTGGCTCCTTTTATCCCTGCTTTAGTTTGGTTGAGCGCCGCCTGCATCCGCATTTCATCTTGCGTGGACGCTTCCCTGCTATACTGACCTGATGCTAGCCATGAAATAACCTTCCAGTTGTCAGATAAGCCGCGGGCTGTGAGACGCGGGGGCAAAGGAATGGGCTGGTGCTGTTGCCAAACTATTGGTGAAGGGATGGCAATTTGTTATTTCAAATGATCTAATCCTGGTAAGGGCGAAGAGTGACACAAGTGCAACAGTAAACAGCATTAGTGTCACCGGGGGCTCCGGGAAGTGTTGGATCGTCTTCATCTGACGTGGCTGGAGGTTCCTTTTTTTTGCCTTTGCTCAAAATGCTATCGATGATCCAAATTCAATCCCTGTATGGCTGTTTATCTCGGTGTCTCCTTGGGGTGTCAGCAGGCAGAACGTGCCTGCTCTGCCATGGGGCAGGCAACGGAGAGAAAGATTAACCTGGGAGTGATTCATTTGTGCTAAAACTCATCATGCCACGTCAAAGACGATGAAGAAAGTGCATTGGAGAGGCTGATTTCAGCTCAAGCATGTGCCCATCGAGAAGAAAATCTGTCCCCTTTCAAGCACTTCCAGTTAAACACCCTCAAAAAAGAAGTGCCTCCTTCCTTTCTGCCCAAATTGGCCAAGTCCCTTTTAAAAATGACCTCCCGCTGCTTTCCAAACTTTTTAACCCATTTTGAACTGAATATGCTGGTGTTTCCATCCTGGTCACGCCAAGGTAAAGCTTCACGCTGGCTTTAATGCAGCAGCACTAAGCCCCAGCCTCTCAGCACAAGTGCTTCCACCGACTCTCCGTGTACCTGCTGCTTTGCAGGTAGTGCCGGACATTACTGGCGCTGCAAAAGGTAAGAGAAAATCAAAAATGTTTCTCCTGGTTTGCCCAGTTCTCTTGCTCTATGCAGTTTTCACTTGGTGGTTTCTGCAGGTTTTTCCCACAGCAAGCGGGAGAGAATCACCTTTAGAAAAAAATAAATTGGAAATCTGTAGAAATTACTAATGAGACTGATGACCAAAGAAAATCCACTGCAGACCATCACGAAAGTTTCTTTTTTCTTCTGTTTGCTGCAGTTCAGATCAACCCTTGGGATGGTCCCGGAGGCTCTGTGACCGTCGGGCTGTGTGGGGCGCAGGACCGTGCCCTGGAGCCGGCTGCCCCTCGCAGGCACCGCGGCCGGAGAGGCCCTAGAACCAAATACGTGAAAGACTGTGGAAATGCCTGCTGTACCTCGGATTGAAGCCTTCTGGATTTTAGCACTTGATGGAGTTTAACCGCACTTTAAAGTGTATAAAAGAGTTTAAGCATGTGTCCAGTTTGCTTTCCCCAATGCTTGAGGATTAGAGGGGTCTGTGGTGCTTAGCAACTTTCTGGATCAGTCCCTATGGACTTATGGAGTTAAAAATCAGAGATGATCGCCGCAGATCCCCTTACCGCTACGGAGAGAGCGAGGAGGCAGGGGCTCCCTCTCCACGCAGCTGCACCCCTTCCCCACTCTCAAACCTGCTGGTAGGAAATAATTCAGAAAACACTGCCCTTATCTCCCGGCATTCCTGCCGAGCAGCAGCGCCGGCCACGCCGGGCGTTATCGGAGGCCCAGGCACCCCGTGGCACCTGGCTGCGGGAAGGTCACCGCCGGGGCAGCCTGTGCTCTTGGCTTTGTTTTTCCTCCCCTTCGCCCCACGGCAGCCGTAGGGGTCTGTCTGCGGGAGCGCCGAAGGGCCTGGAGATTGTTAAGCGCCGAATTTTGTTTACTCCCTCTTTTATACGAGCATATTTCACCGAAGAAGCAGAGGGAGAGCTCGTTTGCTTGCAAAGCAAGAGCATCCTTTCTGCATCCATTTTAGGACTGCGCCTCTTACGAGCGATTATATTAGGGGAAGGAGCCACGGTCTGCTGGATCGAGCCGTGGTGCGCAGGGCTGCAGACGGGGCTCTCGAGCGTGGGGCCGCAGGAGCAGTTAAAATATCGCCTCGCCTTCGCCAGGGATTTTTCTTTCCCTTATGAAAACAGAGTGGCCTCTGAATGTCAGCCCAGCCTGCCTGTCAGTTCTCAGCTGCACCATGGGATAAAGCTGCTGATCCCTTTTATCCCCTTCTGGGAGTAGTATTAATAGTATATTCATTTTTGTTCCATTTATAATTCATTACTGCCCAGTTATTTGGATTTACTTACGTTAAAAGGCATAACGAGACAAAAACTTAGCTGGTTATGAGCCCAGGGAGGAGGGGAAGGCTCTTCCCCTCCCTCCGTCCCTGTCTCGCCTCTGGGGCTGGCGGGAGCTGGGGCAGAGCTTGCAGGATGAGCAGGGAGAAGGGAGGTCACTGTGTCCCCGGGATGTGAAGCTCCAGAGGTCACCGCTGCTCAGGGATGTTGCCTCCAAACCTATAGGAAGAGCTATGTAACTTCCGTCCAGACTGGCATATTCCTAGACTGATGCACCCAAATCTCACTGAATTTAACTGCAAATCTAGCTCCTGTTTTGGGTGTTTAAAATCCCTCTGTACAACAGAAATACTTGTTCTAAACAGATAGGGGCATGCATTTTAAATAAAAATTTCTCCTTATTGTTTTAACCACGCAGCTCCCCCCCCCCCGCCCCGGTGTTTTTATCCGCTCACAGTCGCGTAAGCGTTGGCTCTCCTCTGGGCATTGCAGGTTCAGGGCCAGAGGGTCTGCTCTGCCCGCAGCACGCGCTCCAGGAGAGGCCCAGATGTTCGGAGAGGGAGAAAAAAAAAACCCGTAACAACAACAACAAAAAAAGCTGTGGTTTTTAAACCACCTTTACGCTTTCCTGCTCCTGGGGCCAGCCTCCTGCATAAGATAAAACAGCCTGGAGTCTGCTTTATCTCACCCCCAGCTGCCCACCATCCCGGGGGACGCTCCGGCAGAAGGGCTCAGCCGGACACGGCAGCTCCCCGGCCGTGCGCCCAGGGAGGGGGCCGTGGTGGGACCGGCCCCACCGGGACGCCCTGCGGCTGGGACTCACCCCATGGCCGGTCGCGTTGGGTTTTCCTGTCTGTTTGCTTCGCATGAAACAGCTGGGGCCAGAGCTGGGCTTTGCAGTCCTAGGTGCTTTTTTATTTTATTTATTTTATTTTATTTTTCCCTAAGCTGCCAGGCTGCTTTCCCAGCAGACTGTGGCTTTTGTGCTGGCTTCGGGGATCCCCGTTTACACCAAGAGAGGATCTAGTCGATCCCTTCTATGGCTTGACCCAAGTAGGAACAAACTTGGTCTTGCAGTTGCTCTTGCAGATGGTGCTGGTGCCTTCATCCTACCCCCCATCGCTGTGACCACCTACAGTTTTTTTAGCTGGCTTAAATTAGCTGCTGACAGAGGTCTGGCAAGGTCAGTCTGGACAGAGACATCCAAAATACGCTTTCGGGAAACAATCTAAAATATGGGCAGGAAGTTTTATTTTGCAGATAGACCCATATAGAGTTCTGTAGACAGAGAAGCGTAGATGGACAAATCAGTCAGCTGGGGCGTCTTTGATCCTGAAAGCTCCCAGTCTTTGAAGGATTTTTTGCATATTAGCAAGATCCTTGGTCTCAGCCATCCCTATCATCCTGCCTTGACCCAGTCACTCCCTTCCCAAAGGGCATTTGCAGATGGAGAAATAAAGTTACTGCTGGGTTCCCAGGATGAGAAATCCCAAATGACTAAGGAGTATGCTGGGAGTTACCTACCTGTAGCTCCCCTGCTTTTGATTCAGTACCCAGAAAGGCCCTTCTGAAGCTCACAGAACCTCTTGGGAGGAGGGTTTCATATTGTACTTGCTGTGTGGCTCCGTAATTTCTTTGTTTCCTTTCATTTAGGCACCACTGTGGACCAGAGGGTAAGTGCAGTACCAAAGACTCATCTTATAGATATAACAATCACTCAAGATTAGTACTAGTAATAAATATTAGAATATGTTTTCGGTTTAATTTTAATTAAATATTTCTGATGAAACTTCCTATGTTCTCAGATAGGGCAAAAATGGCAATATTTATGCCCAAATACTTTCCAAAATTCTTTAGCACTCCGAGCTGGATACTGATGTTACCCTCACCAGTAAAATTTGGACTCTTTCCCCGCATTTTGGTAGAGTTACCTTGGATTTGGCTGAGCATAAATGAGATGAGAGCTTAGCCGTATCCTGTAAAACTTCTTAGTGCGTTCTGCATTTATCTTATCTTCACTGTTAAGTAAGAAATTGCCTTTACTATGAATTAGACAGGAGAAGGACGTCACAGTGTAGATACATGGTTTCTTTTTTTAATTTATTTTCCTTCAAAACCCATGACTTAAAAAAAGGGAAATGAAGCAACCCCACACCTCATTAGTGCTGCACTTGTCTTGCTCTTCAAAGATGACCAAAAACGGAGGCCAGCGGCCCGTCCCAGAGCGACGCTGGTGCTTTTGCCCTCACCCAGATGCAGGAGCAGTGCCTGCGCTCGAATTTTTTGCTTTGCTTTTGTCCTTGCCACCATTTTTAATGGCACACAGAGCAGGTGGCGCAGGAAGAGAGGTGCACCGGCAAAACGAGATAGTCTGCCCTTCTGAAACACAGCACCTATCGACTTTGTCCACCTATTTGGTATGGCTTTGGGGTCTAATGTATTTTCAAAAGGGGAGCAGAGACCCTTAAAGGGAGGGGGAGAGGGGGCAGGGAAGCTGCTGGCAGCCCCTCTAACAGGAGCATGGTTTGCAACCCCATTCACAGGCGTTGTCTGGCATTGTTGTACCAGACACGCTCCATTCACGGCCCCTCTCTCTTGTCCCTTTTCAGCGAGTGCCCACTGGTCCTGCTCTGTTTGTCGGCAAGAATGAGCTGCCGGGAGGAGGAATGTTTCCCAGACGGGGGGTGAGGAGGTCAGTCTGGACCTCTGGACATTCGTGGCGCGGACTTGCAGCCGTGGCATGTGAAAGCGGGGCGATCCTTTGAGGGTCTGACGGCGGTTTGTTTGGATATGTGCGGCAGAGCGCAATTCAGATCATGAGATTAGCTGTCAGGTCATCTGCTGTGAAATCCATTATGAAAAACACCCGGAAACTGATGCTTGACTTGAAATCCTTAGTTTACTAAATTGCAGAAATTATCTTTCGAAGCTTTTGTCAGATACATATATATGTATAATATATTTATACGCTCACACACACGCTCACACATATAAAATAATGTTTGCAGTAATGCCTCATGCAAAATGCTAGTTGAATAAATCTGTCACTGAAACTTCAATTCCAGATTACTACACTCCAAGATCTGTTATTATAAGTGAAAACACATCTTTAGAAAGTTCACAACAGTCTGAAGTAGATGAGCTATTGAAATGCAATAGAAAATCTACCCCTTACGGATTAGTCAAACAATGAATGTGGTCCTGCACGTAAACATTGTCTAACTGTATTGGCAGGGTAAACGGTTCCTGATTTACTGCTGCCGGAATAGGTGGCATTTCCTCAGACTGTGAATACAAATATAAATTATCTTGAGGAAAAATACATTTCTAATCTGTAAGTGTGGTCAAGCGGTTCAAATACCGGTAACAAATCAGTCAATTACCAAATTATTAAACATTTCCAATATTGTTATTAATCTCTCATAGCAACAGCGTACAAGTTGCCAGAAAATAAATCCTTAGTAGATCTTGAAGTACTTGAAAAAGTAGTTTTAATCTGTGGACATCCTGAAAAGCCACAACCATGAGTCAGGGAGATCAAAGAGGAATGAAGAGTCTGGTTTTTTGGATTTCAGAGCGCGTCTTTCATGGTGGTCGTTGATGTTGTTACCTCTCTCTGTGTTTTCAAACTGCACGCTGCCTTGTGTGCATTATGGATTTATGCAGTAATAGCCATATTTACCTTTGCAGCCATTTGAATGTAGCAGCAAAGCATGAACTCCTGAAGGAGACAAAGATAAAAGAAAAAAGGAAGCAGAGTAACGCGGGTATTACTCTCTCTGTTGACGAAGAGCGGTTTCTGCTCTGTGTGCCAAATGTTTCCTTGTCTTCCACGTGATCTTCTAAAAGAGCACTCTCAGTCCAGTGTACTTTGAGAGAAATATCTGAGAAAGGAAGAACTTAGATTTGTGGTAGGTAGAAAGTTTGGATCATTTGAGTCCAACCCGTTGAAATCTTCACCAAGTTGTTTTTAAAACGTAATACTCTCCGAAAAGACTCTTGGTACCAAACCCAACATGCTTATGTGCTCATGGCATGACGCTGGGTGCAAAGGGAGCTTTCATTCACCCTTCCAAAAATGAGTAACTTAGGTTTTGGCAGGTTTTCTTCAATTCTCTAAAATTGCACAGATGCACTTGGCGTGCGCATGCACGCGCACACGCGCAGATTTTTGCAGTGTTTGTTCTTAGAGTATCAGCGTTACCTCAAACGAGCTGCAGGCCTGACCAAAAGAAAGCGGCATCGAAAAAGACCCTCAAACCAACGTGGCCCTGGCTGGCGGACGCGGCAGAAAACGCTCTAGCCGGGCATGTGATTACGGACTTGGTCCAGCCCCGGCACGAGCAGATTGCGCAAGTCATGGGTGAGCATGTCACCATTGTACTTTTTTATTTACATAAAACAATTACCCCGTGGACAGTAGCTTTGGAGTTGTCTAGACAACATGCTTCGATGGTATTGCTGACCTCAGACACACTGGGCTAGCTCTAAATTAGCAATGAGCAGGGCTGGAGGGATGTATTATGGTAGTTATAAACCATAAGAAGGTATTTAAATAGATAGATAAGACACATGCAAATCTTTTCATTGCCATGACAACCATCTTGATATAGGTTTTCCATATGTAGCAAGAAGGGCAGAGCAAAAGGCACTGGAAAAATAGCAAGAACCTGTAATGATAATGAACCCTGACAGTGTATTAGTCTAGATTTTGGTCACTTATTAACTCTTAATAGAATACAAACTTCTATAGTAATACAGTGTTCAGTGGGTCAGGGAGCAATTACTTCTAAACCTTCGCTATAAGGATCTCTGCTATATGGCTATACCTAATGTACCAATTCTTCACAAATTGATCTGACTGATTAAAAAACACTTTGCTATTAGATGTAAATTGCTTAGCTGCTCAAAAGCGCTTTGCAGGGACGGGTTGCACAAAGCATGAAAATATGTCATTTATGGACATCTCTATATTTCCCTCCTCGTTTTATTGGCCGGGCGAGAAATCTCGTAAATCTGAATTCGCAGATAATTGTCACGTAATAGCTTGGACCGCCAATTTCAAAAGGGAAACGCATTGCAACCCCCCAACACGCGTGTGACCCCCTCCATACATTACCTAAGCAGACCAGAACTAGGTATTTATTCTTTTTTGTTCTTCCTTCTTACAGTTCTTCCTTTCTTCTAAGTGCAAAACCGGTAGTCTGAAGGCCAGCTCAGGGCTCTAATGATGCCTCCTGTGGCCAGCGAGGGTCCCTCCAGCAGCATCTTTCTCAGAGAGACGCACAGGATGAAAGCAGCTGCTGGAGCTCGGACCTGGAAGTGTCTTGTCCAACCTTTCTGCATCCTCTGTGCTTGTCTCCACTTAGTCCAGAGGTGCTGGGGTGGCCCAGGTGGAAAGGACACAGGCATGCTACCCCGCTTCAAACGGTTTTCTCCACAGATCAGATGCATCAGTAGTGACTGGGGTCTTTGGAAATGAATTATGGTTAGCCTTGCAGGGAGGAGGTTTGGTGGTTGGTTTTTTTTTTTTCCTTGATGGTAGCGAAGATGCAGTTGTAGGGGCCAAACTAATTCCTTGTTACCACCACTAGCTGTACCTGTAATGGAAGGTTTTGGTGTGTAAGGGTGTTTGGAGGCAGATGGTCCACAGCGTGCTTTCCTGTTGCCCCATTTCCTTCACCCTGGCTGGCAGTGGGGTACCCCTGTGGGCTCGGGGGGGGGCTGGATCTGCCACAGCCTCTGTGCTGTCTCCTGTCGCCCCCCATCCGCTGCCTCCTTCCTACCACACTTCACATAAAAGCCTTGTCCTCCTTGTCAGAGCCCTTCCTAAAACGCTGTCCTTTTATTTATGCTTTCAGGAAATAATTTTGGCCATCACTGTCAGGCTTTTACTGTACATCTTCCCACAACACCCCAGCCAAGCATTCTCCTTCAAACTCCTTTTGGGCAGTGACTCCTCCAAGCCCTTGAAGATGGCGAGGCAGGTAGGGTGCTACGACAACTGCTTATTATTTGAACTGCAGCCATTTTACTATTGCTTCGTGTTGCCTCTCTCTGCCCAACTTGTGAGGTAGACGGGAAGCAATTTGGGCAGGCACCATCCTGTCCTCCTGCAATGTGCAGCACCGAGCACAGCAGCTCCGACCGAAACCCTGCGGGTGATACCGCGGTGCAGAGAATAATTAAAAAGCTGCGCTCGTTTCCCAGATGAGATACACTCCTGTAGTGTGTAAATCAGTCACAGTCCTGGAGGAATAATCCAGGCGGGATAATTGTGCAGGGGAAAGGCCCCAGGCGTGATAGGGGTTTGCATTAGCAATGCCTTTTCATCCATCTGTCTTTTGACCAGAGCTAGAGAGGGCCACAATTTGACTTATAAGGATGTTTTGATCAACTGATTATTTCAGTGACAGAGCTGCTGAAGTACACGCAGACACAAAATACCTTATTTGTGTACAGGAACAGCCAGGAGCCGTGTACTGAAAGGTTTCCTTCTTCAAAGATTAATCTGTTTAGGATCTACCAGTTCCCTTATAATCCTGGAGAATTCAACCATCAGCTTGACTGCGGGAAATATTTCACCTTGACTCTTTATCCACTGAGTAAAGTGGAAGCAGAAACAGGCCAAAGAAGAATCTGGCTCAGAGCAGGCATTAAATGAAATAGTTTAGGGGTATACTATTGGTATTTATAAATTAGGCTAAAGAGGAGCTGAAGAGCCCTGCTCACAATCAGCGCTTGATTATGCTGTTCACGTGTGGTAGGAGCCCTGTCCCACACCTCCAACTCTTTTTGGTGTCATTAGGGGAAGGTTAAAGGTGCTGAAGGCGACTGGTATCAGAAAGTATCCCGAGAATGAACGTGAAAGCAATGCAAGGGCAAGTATATTCATCCTGCAGCCAGATGCTTTTTACGAGTCATATGTAACATACGTGCTACTAGCAGCAGCAATGCTGTGAAAAAGTGTATTCCAAAGTTTAGAAAAGGCACTTTGGTGCTATAGAGGAGAAAGAGTCTATGACAGACTCCCTCTATGTATTTTCTTTTTAGGATCATCTAAACTTTATTGAAGACTAACCACAGAACTGAGAATTGTTGGTATTAACACTCTAGGGCATCCTGTGTACTGAAGTCTCAATTTCTTATCCTGAATACGTGTTCTGGCTGACAAATTTTGGGGTGTTGTTTTGCCTTCTAGATATTCAGATGTTCTTTTGACATCTGGGAATTTAATTAACAGCTTTTGCATGTATTTAAAGCAAAGTAAACTTTCTTTGAGCCTCCTGATGGTGAGGAGCAATCTTATTTATGAACACTGGCACCTGTCATGTTAATTTGTACAAAGTTTTTGATTTATCCTAAAAGAACACATTACACAGTGGATTTGGAGGAGTTAAAGGGAATCTGCAGGGTGACTTTAATCTTTATGTCTTTATATACTTGAGGGCATTTTACTGCACCTCTGCACTGCTTTCACTACACAATCATTTTCTGCTTTAGAAATGTAGCCATTTGGATCAATAGTTACAGTACAATATATTGTACTTCTGATGGGAGCCTCACAGGACAGTTAAGAAGCACCGTGGTAATTTCGCAAAACGCTTGGCTACACTCTGAAATATATTTTAAAAGTAAAGTTGGCAAAACATACACTGTACAAAATTTACAAGAGCCCTAATGAAATTGTACTTACTCTACTTACTTTTATTAAAACTAAATTAGGAAAAATGGGACGTAAAGGGATGTTCCTTGCTTGAAACATGGGTGCTTTAATAGGAAGCTGTAAGTATTAAGGACTAGGCTATCTGCCTTTCTGAATCTGTTGTAGCAGCAGTTTTAAACTCCTGTGGAACAGCGTTGGCTTGTTTGGAGGGATTTTAGGAGGGAAAGATTTCTAGCTAATGTGATAAGCGTGCCTTTCCTGGGCTTGATTTAAAAGAAAGTAGGAAAAAAAAAAAAAAGGATGTTTGGAGACATTTTCTCAGTACACAGAACAAAAAATAAAAGAGGATCTAAAAATATACATCCCCTAAAGCGTTAACAAATGTATCCTGCACGTTGCGGATTTTACAGTAAATTCTTTATCTATAAACAAACCGGGTTATCACAGCTGTTTATTGTACGGCTAGCCCTGATCCTAACCTTTATGTCTTTATTGCTTACATACCATTCCCTTGTTTATACGTCTGTACCAGCCTGTGCCCTTGAACTTGGCCCCCGTGAGCCCTGACCCGACGCGCTCGCTCGCTCACGCGGGTCACGTCGGCAATCAGTAAATGGGAGACGGGGCTGGCGGGCGGCCGACGGGCAATTAACACACCGCCAACCACAGGGGCAGACCACCGGCCACGGTCCTTGGCGCTGGAGCTGCGGCACCCTGGCCAGGCTGCGGGTTACGGCGGGGAGAAAATGAAAGAGCGAGCGAGGGGAGGAGAGGAAAGGAGGAAAGGGCAGACGGGATCCCCTTTGAAGGGTTGGTGCTGCCTGGGTGAGGGATGCCAGCTGGAGCGCTCACCGGTGCCCAGCAGAACTGCCTGGAAAGCAGCGCTGGGGGCCACGCAAAGAGGGGGGGCGATGCTTTCCCACTGCAAAACTGTCAGTCCCCCTCCCTTTTCAGCTGCCCGGCTCGGGCCTCGGCGGCACGCATAAGAAACGAAGGGAGAGCAATGTGCTCTTCCGCTCCTTTTTTTCTTTTTTTTTTTTTTTTCTCTCCTCTGGCTGATAAGCTGACAGCCAGGCGTGCCTTGTTCTGATAACTCAGCAAAGTTCGGGTTTTGTACGGACAAACAGCCCGTGCCCTCCAGCATCCTCACCAGCAAGGCTTGAAGGGCAGGACGGAGCGGGCAGCGCAGGAATAAGCAGGGACGGGGACGTGGCTGGAAAGATCTGCCTTAAGATCAATGCTAAACTTCAACCGTAAGCAAAAAAGTACTTTACAAAACCCCTGATGTCCCACACGGTGCATTTCAGAGCATAAAGGATTTTGGCTCAGCTCAGTGGGCTGCATCAGTGTGTTTGCCACCAGGAATGCAACCTTCGAAACGTGGGCAGCACCAAACACGCTGGGGCAAACCGGTGTCGGTGTGTACGGTGAGCCTTCCTCACCGCTCCTCAGAGAAATCGTACCGGGTTTGATTTCGGTTAGTTGAACGGGATCCTCACTAAAGACAAACCTCCTGGTGAAAACATCTCCAGGTCTTAATCAAATCCTTCATTTGCTACTAAAAATAATGGCAATGAATGGAAGAATTCATGAATTCTCCCAGGGAAAAGAAAAGACGATCTCATTAACCTACGTTACAGCCATCACCATTAAGAGATACCATTAACCTGCAATTCCCACACTGTCTTGCCGAAGATACCGCAGTCATCCCTGTAATTTTGGAGATACTACAGTCATCCCTGTAATTGTGTGGTAACTCCTGGCAAACGCTGACTTCTCAATAGGCAGTATTGCGGCCAAGTACTTTGTCGGATTAAAAGGCTCAATCCACGTAGCCTTGCGCGAGCGTTTTGGCTGTTGAGGCAAAAGCCTGTCTCAGACCTTGCTTTGGATCGGAGCTCCAGAACAGGATCGGGTCCCCCGCCATCTAAAATTATAGGATTTTACCGCCTTACAAGGTCGTGAGCAGTCATAATCGATCAATACGGAGGATGATACGAGTATCAGGAGTTTTAATGACATAATATTGTGTTGTAGAAGTTGCTGTTTCACTTTCTAAAGTAACACATACATTTTCAGTGGCTGTTCTTCACACATTTATTGATACTCAGCCACGGAAGTGAGAGTGCTAATGAGTACCCATATTTGGTGAATAACTGAATCCTACTAGTTGGAGAATTGGAATGTTACTGTTTAATATAAAGTGTGTATATATATATATCCTACTAGTTGGAGAATTGGAATGTTATTGTTTAATATAAAGTATATATATATTTATATATACACGTGGGCAATATTCTATTCTCTGAATATATTCTATTTACTTTACACCTTTAGGGTCCAATTACAAGCATTCCGGTAAGTTTAGTAATCACATTTTCATATATTCAGAAGCGTGAATTTTCCTCAGCTTTTTACTTTGCGCCGTCTTTCTATCTACTAGCCCAAGATTTTGTTTTGGTTTATTCTTGTGGGTTTTTGGGAGGTTTGGTTTTTTTTATCTCAGAGGAAAGAACTGCAGAGATGTCGACGTGGTTTTGCAGTAAAGGAGCTGGAGTGGTCCTCAGGACTCATAACTTGACTTAACTTCAGGTTCTTAGTGTGACCATAAGCAAATAATTCAATCCTTATGCTTCAGTTTCCCAGCTGTAAGGTAGTGGTAATACATGAGTAAAAAGAAGATATATTCAGTATTTACCTGCTGTTCTCAGGCTGGAAAAGGATGCTTTCAGAGAAAGTTGCTGTTGGAAATGGGCCGTTGGGAATCCACAAATCTCACATAGTCTTAATTGTGGTGCCTGTTGCCCAGGGGAAGAAACTCTCCCTTTCCTTCCAGAGCACCTCAAAAGGCAGTTGAAAAGCTCTTGGAAACATCCCCAAAGCAAAAGGACTTGGGGAGCTTCAGGTCTGAAAGCCAACTAGGCAACACAAGAACAAGATCCTACAACCTTGGCCTCCATTGCCACACTTTAAAAAAGGCAATAAATACTGTTTTTGACTAAGTATGCGTCCTACGGTGCAGCTGAGTATCCTTCCCAGTGGCATAAGGGTTAACTGAGCCCTAAGAATATGGTTGATACATTATCATAGCCCTGATGTAGCCGTCAAAGAGTACCAGGCAAGCAGCCTGTATTTAAAAATGTGCAGGTTTCATACCCTTCCGTGGGAGATTTCAGTCTTTTTTACCTACCCTTGCAGGTTGTCTCTTTTTTTAAAGTCACACTTGGAAACATTCTCAAATCTAAAATTAAGAAAATCTGTATGTTAGAGGCTACAGTAATACAGAACCTTTTTTCATAGGTTTAAAAAAACCCCAAGTAATAAGATGTATATTTATGTAACAAGGAGTCAGATTTATGAAAAATGCTGTTGTGGCTTGTAATTTCACATGAAATGGTCCAGTCTCGGCATAAGAAGCGGTGGATGCTGACATGTAGTGATGTGCAAACTCCCCTGTCTGAGCTGAGTATATTTCTAACTTTGCTCTAATTATCAATCACTTGATTCATGTCAGACCACTCACATTTAAATCAAGTTTTTCTGCTATTTAGACAGGTGCTCTGTAAACACAGGGAGAAGAGGTGGTTTCTGGAATGAACGGGAATGGCTGCCTGAGTGGCTGTCTGAGTCCATGTTCTGTACGAACAAATTAAAAGCAAAGAGTCTTTCATGCTAAATTTGTACAGCCCTCCGCACAAATTGCCCAATTTATTTAAGTATTTTTTGGCGGCGAGATGTTTTGGGATGCGGGGGCTGATAAAATGCATTAAATAAAACACTGCAAGTCGAATTTAAGTATAAAATGAAATTCTTTCTGTGTTGGGTTTGATGTTCTTAATTTAATCCCTGGTGGACAGTAGTCTGCATTACAAAACCTTCACACATAATTTGGCACAGTTTGGATGATTTGCAGTCTCTCCCTTGCTCTCTCTGCAGAGGATGCCCTGAGCAGATCCTGCGTGGAGGCTCGGTGACCTCTCCTCTCTCAGGAGGGTGGTCTCTTCAGGTCACTGTTCAGGTCATTTCTGCAGCAGAGTAAGGAAGCTTTGACTGTTTCTTCGCTTGTGTGGGTAAACAGAGGACTTTAATTTCCAGCACTACCGGTCCCTAACCTTCAGAAGCTAAGCAGTCACCGAGGGGGATGGGAAAGAGATGCCAAAAGAAAGTGCAGAGCAAAGAATGTAAAGAATTTTGCTTATCTGTGACAAGTTTCTAAGCGTGTTTGATTATGGTAATAAGGATACCTCATTAACAAAGGATTTTAAAGGCATGTACACCATTGATAATCAGCCCTGGCCAAAGTACAGCGTACATTTTAAACTTTTTTTTTTTCAATGGGATACGTTTGAAATACGGCAGCATTTTAGCGTGAATGTGGAATTTCACTTGGTGCACGAGGGTGGGGCTGTAGCAGCGAAGGAAGGAGCTCTATCTACCGAAGATAAAGCCCCCATCGCCGGCAAGAGATGACTGTAAAACATGTGCAATTCCCAATCCTTCAAACTCCCCCTAATTGCAAATCTGCTCATTGTTTTAACTTATCTCTGCCAGTGCTGTGCTGAATTAGTCCTTTGGAGTCCCTGAATGGGATCAAGGGAAGAGAAGAGGAAAGGAAGGATGGGAATGAGAGCGAATGAGAAACAGAAGAAAGCAAGATAGCCAGAGAAAAGCAAGGGGCGGCGGGGGGGTGTTAAGCGTAATTGCCCTTTGGCTTCCTATGTAATTATGAAAGCTTTTGAACACCCTTGCTGAGCCAGCCCCAAGAACGTTTTCCGCATCCCTGCTGCATGGGAGGCGTCTGGCCTGGTGCTGGGGGTGAAAAGGAAAGAAATGGTTCGGCAGGAATTTACCTCCCTTGTTCGGATGCTTTCTAGTGTGTGTCTTGCCTGGAAACTGGCCCGGTGAATGTCCCCCGCCATCAGGCTCTGTGCCGGCCCCCCAGGGTAGCTCCATTGGTTATCAACCCCCAGTCCCCCCTCAGTTCCCCACTTGTGGGGTGGGAGATCCACCACCTCTGTGAGCACCCCCTTGTTTGGCCCGTTTGGCGCTGTTCTCACCAACAGGCAATCCATGGGAATTTACTCCAGCTCCACCTGATACCTGGAGTATTCCTATTTTTGAATCCTTATCTCCTAATGAGTTTGTAATCTAGAACAGAACAGTACCCCTGCTGTTCTCCAGACTTCTTATCAAATTATTTTGCTATCAGACACATTCAGATGACAGACAAGCTGCTTCGGCCCTGTGTGGGTTCCTGTGCGGCGCTTTTTTGAGTAGGAATGGACCTGAACAGAAATTTTGTGTTACGTTAAACAGGAGAAAAATGAAAACCGCCTTTGCATCGTGTTCTTCAGGCATGTTCCAGGTATAATATTTGGGTGCTGGCTGCCCAATGCTAAATGTGGATATAATTCAGTATTTCTTCTTCTAGTGCCTTTGGGTTAGAAGAAGGCATTTTGATATCCACACACCTCTAATAAACTAAAACCGTAATGAGGCTTTTTCTATTTGTATTGCTCTTTTGTTGTCTCCTACGCGCATTTACTATTGATTTTTGCCAAACTCCCCTATACTGTAACTCTGCAGTTATAAACGGGTGTTATTGAGGGGAACCGAGGAGAGAAAGGATAGCCATAAAATTACTGGTTGCAAACAAACACTGCAGCTCTATTTGGGCGTTTATCAGTAACACCTGGAGATTATTGCATACAACCTTCCTAATCAGTAAATCAGCCAGCCACCAGTTGTTTCCTTAGCCACATCAGACAAAAATGTAACAGCTGTTTAATTTACTTTTTTTATGGTAGGAAATTCATATCCTGAATCATTGATATCTTTATTTTGCAACTTGCTGCCATTAAATTTTTTCTTTTCTTTTCTCTCAGCTTTGCCTGCTATAAAAGACGGGAGAGTCTGCATGCGCGAGGTGGCCTGATGTCATCTTTCAGGATGGTGCCCGCATGGAAACCAAATGAAACTCTCTGGAGCTTTCTTAAGTAAGTTGGGACATCTCCTCAAGTCCAAGGCGGGGGGCACTTGCTAACGTGAGCAGGAACTGAAGGAAGCAGAAGAACAGAGCTGAAGCTTTGCAAGCTCTAGAAACTCTGAAGCAAATGGCTTCAGTTGGCTTGAGACTGTGCAACAGCCAGCTACAACTGAATGCTTTATTGCCGTCTGGAAGTGTTTATTTTCTGAACATAAATTCAAGGGACAGATTCAAGGCATGTCTAGATATAAAGCATATCATCATGTGAGCTAAGCTGACAAGGACAATTTACTGTACCCTGCATTCGTTCTGGGCCAATCGGAAGAGAAGAGGCTATTAACATCCTGAAATTCCCGCTGTTCGGCTCTCCCTGTCCCTTCACTGAACTCAGGAATGGCATGTATTAACCCCTTGAGGGCCTCCCGTGCACGGCGCACATCCAAAGAAGGGACACTTGTTTAGGCCCGGTAGACATATGCAGTATGTCCAGCTCTTATTGACAGCAGCAGCGAACTGCTTTAAAAGCCATGACACGGCTTGCGCTGTCTGGAGGCCCAGCACAGGGTTAACATCTTTCCTAGAGGCAGTTTCGGTGCTGTAGATGAGCATTGACTTACTCTGTTTAAATACGAGAGTTCACTGGTCAGCTTGACCTTGAATTCTCTTGCAAAGACAGGAACAAGTTGACATACTGTTCGTGTTTCCAGTGGCTGCAAAGTTCAGGGAATACAGCGCAACTGCAGCTCACATGCCGTGAGCATCACTTAGAGATGAGAAGGGAAAGTTCATTTCCTACTTTTTAAATCCTGCCAGCCAGAAAAGTAACAAAACCACAAGAGAGTCGGAAGGTAAAGCACAAAGGGCACAACAGCAGATATTGCGGAGGAAAGGTGCCATTCATAGGCGGGAATGTGTTATAATAAAATCCACAAGCAAAAGTCCACAGAGGACTGTTTGCATAGCAGCATTACAGTATCTACATGTGTAAATAGAGGGAACAGCCTTTAAATCCGCGTTGCAGCAGCGGCTGTTGGGTCTTTTACCTGCAGCTGCGCTGCTTGAAGCATTCCTCCTGACTTCTTGAATGTCCTTGTGTAGGACAGCACGATCAGCCCTATTTGAACATTGCAGCTGAGGGAAACGCATTATTCTGGCTCTGAATCTGAATTCTGGTGTTTTCTGTGTACGGCGCTGCAGATGGGAGTTAACTGGTCTCCTTCTTTTCATCCTGTCCCCTCTCTACGTGGTAGGGGGTACAGATTTGGAACAGCAGCTCCTTGCTGCCTCTTGTTCCCTGTGAAAAGCACACCTCTGCACCTCCAGCCCCTGCGTGAGAAAACATAAGCTGGAGCTTTATGGCATGCATGGGGAAAGGCAAGCCTGAGGAGAAAACTCTGTATCATCTTTTCTAGGTTTTCTTTAAAATTGAGGCTGGCTTTAGTACCTGGTGAGGCTGAAGGCACAGCACCCCCAGGCACTCCTGCGGCCACGGATCTGAAGGTAAAAGCAGAAGCAGGAGTAGATGCTGGATCCTGGGTCATGGTCAGCCCCTCAGACAGCCTCTCTGTTTATCACCGTGCCTAAGAACACATGGAGAAAATCCACACATATTAAAAACACACACACTCCCCCCGCAGTTTGGTCCCATTTTTCATTTGGGCCTCAGTCATTCTTCTATATTTTGGCACAGAGTCATGCAGCAGGATCTCTCTGCTATATTGGCATAACGTTCACAGCTGTAATCAAAACATTTGTTCTCCTATCGTCTCCCAAATCACTCGGGGTCTCTTTCTCCCACTGAGGAGCCTGTCTCATTCATAAGCTACTACACGTGGCTTAAGTATTGCAACCTTCCGTACTAGACCAGGATAATATAAGAACCACAAAGAATCATTTATCTGGCATGACATATTTTATGCTCTTGTGTAAGTTTTCCTAAGGGACTTCTGCATGTCCTACTGGGTGACTGTAAAGACACGAAGGACTCAAAGTCATGGGTATCATCTTTATTGCAAGCCCTGGAACACTCAGTACAAAGACAAAGCTGAGTGAATTTAACTTTTCTGAAATTAAGATACCGTATTGTCTCACCAAGTCCTTCCAAAGATCCCTTTAAGAGCAGAGTGGTTTGGGGCTGAAAGGATCCTAGTACTGAAATTGATCTTAATCTTCTATTACTATAGAAATGTTTCTGTGCTTTAAAAATACACTCCTTGGTTCTTACTTTCTGACTACCCTAATCTCAAATTAGCCTTCTGAGCAAAGGTCAGGAGTGCAGGAGTGCAGGTCTTATTGGTTCAATTAAAGGAAATAACACAAAATCACACAGGCTATTGCAGAAGTCTTTGTCAACAACTTCCTGAATACTGAGAGGCTGCTCAGGCATGAGCTGTCTATACAGCCAGATAATGCTGTTATTAGGAACACACTCATGTGAAAATTTTATTTTTTTTTTTAAATATACATTGCTAATAGATACATTCATCTCATAGCTTTCACAGTAAAAATCTTGGATAGTGCTTCTGATTAATTATTAATATTTGTTTTCTTGTTCTTTTTTTCAGTGTGTTTACAACTTGGCCTTGCCCCTCTTTCTGTTTCCCCCAAACGCTGCACATAGCAAAGCTCAGATAACTACACTGGTAGCTGTTGTGCTATTACTCGTCAATGTCCTTAATAATGATGAAATGTTAAGTATAATGTACTAATAAATATTTTGGAGTTGGGGAACTGGCAGGTATGTGGGGAAGGCACTTTGTGTTAACAGTTGATATACTGTTGTTACATTGACGAAAACTGGGGCTACTGCATCTTTTTAAAGTGATTTCTTTTCTTTTCTTTTCTTTTCTTTTCTTTTCTTTTCTTTTCTTTTCTTTTCTTTTCTTTTCTTTTCTTTTCTTTTCTTTTCTTTTCTTTTCTTTTCTTTTCTTTTCTTTTCTTTTCTTTTCTTTTCTTTTCTTTTCTTTTCTTTTCTTTTCTTTTCTGTCTTTGTGCCTGAACATTTGACCCTTGGGGAATAGGACGGAAAGATTGTTTAAACAGCACAGAATTGTTTATTTCAATTTTCTCCCTCTTTTTTCCCCTTTTTCAGTTCTCTTTACAGGTAAATCACTTGCAATATGGGAGAATCTCAGAAAGTTCAGAGGTTTGGGGCAGGAAACGCCTCCCCTCCCCCCCCAAAGTTTGGATTCAGAGCTAAATTTATCTGAATGCTGTCATTTCCCTGCTTTTCCTTCTCTACCTCCTTCACTACATTCCTCTTTCTCCCTCCCCATTCCCAGCCACCCAGATCTTATCCTTTCCTTGACCTGCAGCTCCCCCTCCCTAGCCTTCCACCGCTCTAAAATGTCCGGAGGCTACGGCTGAAGGTGGTAGTTTCTCCTGTTGTTTTTTTTTTTAATTCCTGGGCCGTACTATAATGAGAAATGCTGTATAGTCCTTTGCCCTCAGAGGCTGTCTCCATCAACAGACACTAAAAGCAGGTTCGGTGGCCCCTAAGATGAAAAGGCAGCAGCAGTGCCCAGCAGAGAAGTCCAGGCTTGCTCATGGCTTGCTGGGTGCAAGCGCCCACCAGCGATGCAGCAAAGGGCCCACGTAGGTACGGGCCATTGCAATTTGGTTTAGGTAGAAGGTTTCTAAAATAGGTACGGAAGTTCAGCCAAATTTCCAGCCTGCTCCTGCTTGCTCTGATGCGTTCTGCGCATTTGTATCACTTATCACTATCTTGAACAGTCTGTCCTGGTAGGGAATACCCAGAGTTCAACAAGATCCCACTCTTTTTTCTTTTTTTTTTCCTTTCTTTTTTTTTTTCCTTTCTTTTTTTTTTTAAATATCATAGTCTTGCACTGTGGCTATTCTAGTTTTTCACAGAAGTGGCAGGCAGCCAAAGACTGGAGTCATTATTTGCAAACTCTAAAAATAGAGTCAAGATTTATAGGAAGAAAACAGATATGTCTTGTTATAAAACCATGAATAAGGATTGGCACGAGCATAACGGTTTATTCTTTTTTGATATTCCTTATTGTAAATTGCACTCTGTCTTTCTGGGAGATACACTAGATAGTTACAGTACAGAAACATTTCCTTTACTTGAAAGTGCTGGAGAACTGCAGTTTATTTGTTGTAAAGACTTGATTATTCAAAGGAAGCGATAAGAGATGAGGTAGCCCCTGGGAATTTTGTGCATTGTTGGGCTGGACAGTTTGTTTTTAAAAAAGTATTAGTGATCTTCTTCTGCAGGTCACTGCTGATAAAAATTACATTCAGCGCATCTCTTTGCCCAGCGTAAAGGTGCCTCATGAGTTGCACTTCTGGCTAACATTGCTTGTTATTATAAACTGCGAACATCACATCCCTGATCTGACTAATGGTAATAACACTACGCACACTATCTCCTTCCTCATAGGCTCCAGCCAGGCAGCAACAAAGGGGAAAAAGAAAAGAAGAAAAACAAAAAGGAAGGAAGAAGCACAGAGAAAGAGAGGGAGAGACTTTCACAAAGAGTTAAAAAGGCCTGATGAAATCCTTACAATGTACACCATATGGCTTGACATTTACCAGATTAGTTAAACATTTCTACTGGGGATAAATATTCCTGCACATCGATGTAAAGAAATTGCATGAGACAAGGGCACATACAGCATATTTATGCCATGGAGTAATCTTTTTTATTTTTTTTTCCCTTTTTTTTTTTTTCCCTCCCCTTCCCTTTGCTAGCAGCATTCAGGTTACTGAACACGTAAGGTGCAAGTGTAGTAAACCCAAATTAACCCCCACTCCTGTGCACTCCTGAGCTGCTTGCTAACGTGGCTGCAAATGCAAGCCCCCTCCCAACATCGCCCCAAACGCACTCAAAACTCTCGCCCAAAAAAGTTTTGAATGAGCAATTTTGCTATAAAAACCTCCCCCAACTCTATGGAGAGGCTAAAACATTAAAGTTTGTCAAAATCTATTTCAGGACTTGGGTTGCCTGTGGAGAGATGACTGCGATGGCTGCCAAACTGATTTGAGGTGGGTTGATGCAGAGGAGGTGACTGCTGGTGCCCGTGTCTGGTGTAGACGACTGCTCCTTGGTGAACAGCCCTAAAGCCATAGATTTCATTTGATCTTTGCAAAGGCTAACATCTGTCTGCTGTCATTTTAGTAAGATTGATGACAGGCTGAGACAGGGGAGGAGGAGGGGGAGTGCAGTGGGAGGAAGGCTGGTCCCCGCAGCCCCAACGGCCGTGGCCGAGCCTGCCCGGAGTCGCTGGCCTGAACCCTCTGGTCAGCTGCGGCAGCGGCAGGGAGTCGCTCGTGCACCGCTCCAGCAGTAATTGCGCTGGGTTCTTACAGCAGATTGCAGGAACTCCGAGAAGTAAAGGCAGCATTTTGCACCTTATATATCTTAATAGATTATTCGCGTCACAAGCAACACAGAGCGAAATGTTATGACAACCATAAGACTGTAGTTTACTGTGGCTTAATGTGGCTGGGCAGTGCAGAGTAGAGCTATCAAAAAATATATTATTTCTTTTTTTTAAAGTTTCCGAGAGAAACTAACCTATGTGGACATGCAGCTATTTTTATACAAAACCCTGACTTTTGGCAAACTCTTTCCAGCCTATAGCAGAAAATGCTTACTCTGTTTATTAGTATTGGTATCGCAGTGCCAAAGTAAAAATCATACGCTTTCCAACTTGGAGGCTTTCTTGCAAGCTGATGTCTGAGCTGATGCAATAGGGGAATCTTCTACAAAGGACACATGTCCTAAACGGGGCAGCCAGTTGCTGGCTGCGGCATGCAATACGCCTCGGAAAAAAATAGCTTTCGTACTTGAGCAGGATGAAGTCCATGAATGAATGAGTGAATGAATGACTATCAATGCTGAAATTTGATCTTACGGCAAAATCCTAGAGATTCGGGTTTCACCAGGCGCATGTATGTATACAAAAGGGATCTTGGCGCTTCTGGGAAAGAAGTGCGGTGCGCTGCGCTGCAGGAGAAATGCATAGTGATAGGGTTACTGCCCTCGTGGATTGGGAAGTGAGAAATGTACCTGCGAATCTTAATCCTGATATTAGATTGGAAACCATTGAGGCAAGGGCTGGAAGCGGCCCTGGATCCTCTCTGGGAGCTGGAGGGGAGACGGGTGCATAAACTGGTAAATTTAACAAGCTGGAATTCAAAATATGCCTGACCTAAAACTCCAGGCTGGGATGTGTACGGACTTGGGGGAAAGCTCAGCTCCAGCCCCTCCTGTTGAGATTTACAGTGCTGAGACCGATGCCGTGCACATTTTAACCACACAGTGTCCCATCACGACAAAATGACATGGCACGAGGATGGGATTGCAACTGTGGGCAGGGAAAAATGTAGTTTAGAGTACGAAAACAAGCTGTACACTGCTTATTCTTGTGGGTCAGGGACGAGCAGAGACTCCCACCCAAATGGGAGGGCTGGCTTGGGCCCCACATGAACTTTGTGCTTGGGTGATCACGGGTGCCTGGATTGATAAAGAGTGAGCCAGAGAGATAAATACATGTACGGAGGAAAATAAGAACAGATAATGGATTGGCGTAAGTCGCAGTATATTTCCTCCTAGTGATGAAAGGCTAAGAGTGAGTTATAGATCTTTCCTCACGATAAGAACGGATATTTCTTTTCAAATCATTTATCTATAAGATACTGAGATATTATTTAGGTCTGCATTGGTATTAATCTGGCTCACTGCATTTCCGTCCCGGTCCTTCAGCAGGTGAAAATGTGCTGGTAGGGACCCTAAAGGTTTCATCTGCAGCTCCCGTGGATGAGGAATCCGTTTTTATTGTAGGGAGTGAGACGACAGAGGGGCACATTCAGCCTAGTGTCTCAGGTAAATGTGTCACGGCTATTTATGCATTACCAGAGTTTAAATCTTCGTTTGTTCAGGTCCTTAATGTACGAGAAGCAATTGCTGTAAGTGTTACAAGATCTGTTTACTGCTCTGGGATATAATTAACTTGAAAAAAAGAAAAGAAAAAAAAAAAAAAAGAGGATGCCTGTATGAAGAAAACACCCTCACCTGACAACTTTGATGTAAGAAGAGCCTTCTCCCTTTGACTGCTGGCGCGTCAGGTGAGTGCGCTCAGCCCTTTCATCCCCGCAGTCGAGGCTATATAACATTTACATGTCTCAGAGATACGGCGTACGCACAGTACACGTGTGTGAGGGCAGGTACCTCGGCTTGAAAAGAGAGTTCAGAAAAAGGCAGCATGTTTTTGTCAATGGGGAAAGATTAGAGTACCTGATTTTACAGCTAGAGTAGAGAAATGCTTTCTGTGTGATTAGAAAAGCCATTATTATTATTATTATTATTACTATTATTAATTTTATTATTTTTTAAAAAATATTTACTGAAGGTCCATTCTTCAACCTGCTTCCCCTGAGGGGCTGGGCTGTGCCCTGGGGTGGAGCTGCTGGAGCTGGCTGGAACCTGCCAGAACCGGCCGGAACCGGCTGGAACCAGCTGTGCCTGGCGGGGCAGCTCCCGCCTCTCCTCACAGCATCGAGCTCTCCACAAAGCTGCCTCCAGCTTGAGGAGATGGTGGAAACCTTAGGGACAGGCAACGACACCAGGGCTGAGAGGAAAGGACAGGCAAGCTGGGGCCAGAGCGCAGGGTACGTCGCTGGCTGGACAGTGTCGGCTGGCGCTGTGGGAAGGAGGGGCAGAGGGGCTGGGGGTGTGGGCTGGGCGCCATGTCTGCATGATGGCTCTTTGCCTGCAAAGACGCTTGCAGGTCAAGGGGACTTGGATTTCTGCTAAACAGTCCAGTATATCTTCACCTTGTGTAATCGCAGCTGGAGCCTTTGCTGTCATGCTTTCCCCCTGTAAAACCCCTGCTTTTGAATCTTAAGAGAAATCTTTACAGTGGTCAGTAAATCCTAATGTTGTACTCGTTCTGTTTTATGAGATTTCCAGTAACAAATGGCTTCAGAGATTTGTCACTTGGTGGATCAAACAGCTCTAAGGACATAGCAGACTTGGGCTGAGGGGGGAAGAAGTCAACTGTCCCCATCTTGCTTAAATGAGCTTCAGGTTCAGTACATTAACGTGCTAATAAGGAAGTCTTGTGTTCCCACACTGTTCTTAAAGGCATTCTCACACTGCTGACCTGACCTCTTTAATCCTGGCTTTCCTGAAGGAAAAGCTGATCCATCAGGCCTCCTGTATCTAAAATGCGATGAAAGGAAGCGATGGACCTATTTCTATGCTGGTGTTTCTCAGGTACCCAAGCAGCCTTGTTCTTTTTGTATTCATCTCTCATTTCCCTGGGAAGGGAAGAAAAAAACAAAAAAGGGAAAAAAAACCCCTAGATGTGAGGGCTCAAATCACTAAAGATGAGAAACAGCAAAAGGAAATAAAGAGGTCACACACCTAAGTTAGCTTATGATTAAAAAGAAATTAGTGGGGCTATTTTTAATTTGTTTAAATATATTACTTTCTATTAAAAAGGTCTTTATATTTCACTAAGTATGAGATGAAGTGTGTCACCAGAGGAAGATTTTTCAGTTTTAGTCTCTTTTCTCTTAAACAATTAGAAGTCAAAGAAACTTCACTGAAGTCATGAATGTGAAGCCAGTGGAAATGGCAGCAGAGTGGGACTTTTCCTCTACAGTTCAGAGTGCTCGCCTTCCAGTTTGCAAGAATTCAGGGAAGAAAAACATAAGCTGTGCACAACAGGTACGTTGTGGGTAGATCTGTGGTACCCCAAATATGAGCCTCAGGATGTTGTGCGGCCTTGAGATGCAAAACGCTACATGCCTGTGCTCATACCCATCCCAACGAGCTGGTGAGAGCCCTCTTGGAGGCTGAAGTGCATCTCATATCTGAGTTGTGTTGCCAGAGCTTACATCTTTTTTTGTTAAATCTGCTGGGCTGTGGATATTTTCAGGCTGCAGCTGACAGAAATTAGAAAGGATAGTTGTGAATGAAGTTTTGTAATGCCAGAAGTCTATGATGGAGGTTTGTAATCAGTGCACAAGCTAAACGGTGATCTAACTGTTCTAAGACTTTCCATGAGATTGCTTGGTTTCCATTTTTCCTCTATATTTTCACTTCTGGAATATCTCTTTTGTTAAATGGAGTGCTTTAAGAGTAAGCAAAGCAATTGGGTAAGTCTCCACAAACCTGTGAGGCTATGAGGGAAATCCACCCATAATATTAATAATAATAATAATCCACCATAATAATCCACCCTATGAAAAAAAATGAAGTCTTGGTTAGGAATTTGTCCCAAAACTCCAAAACAGTGCAAACACCCTCAGTTTCTTGTTTCATTCCCAGCTGGAAAGTCAGGCCAGTATCACTGTACATTTCACCAGGTCTTGCTAACCTTCTGAGCTGAGTTGTGAGAAATTGTTCTTGACATCACATGAGCTGGGCCACAAGGCAGGACTAATGTGATATTTGCTGTCGAAGGTTTCCTAGGAAACATGCTACTTAGAGCACTCAGCCCTCCCTGCCACCCTTCCCGGATCCTCCAGTTTCACCCGTTCCCACAGGTTTCGCAGAGGGCAGTGCTGTCCCCTCTGACCTCCAGACACCCTCGGTGCAGACCCCCCACTACAGCACGATGCTTCCCAGCAGCTCTGCACACCTAGCTGAGCAGAGAGTGGTTACGGAGATTTTGAAGCTCACCCACCTAATTGCCCTTTTTTCTGTGGTTTATCCCTTTCCCTCCTTTTTTTTTTTTTTCCCCAGCACTCTGCAGTGGGAGAGGTGAGAGAAACTGGGCTACATCCTGCAAGACTGGAGCTGGAGAGAAGGAAGTTTGAGCTTTCCCAGCAATCTTAACCTTTCCTGTCAAAGGGAAACTGGTGGAAAAAGGTTAGGAAAATCAGCAGATAACTTAAAACTTAACTTGCCATAGGGCTCCTCACCTTTTGACTGCAGTTTGCAATACAGTAGCTCTTATGGTACATAACCTATAGGGATTTTTTGGCTGAATGGGGTTCCCCAATTCATTCCCACAATTTCATCTGGTGGCTGTAGATACTGTCCTTGACATCAGACCCGTATAAATGATTCCTGTCATTCAGGCCAAACTTTTCAGCTTGGCCGTTTGGAGCAGCAGGATAGTTCCCATTGAGAAAGAGATGAATGGAGTTGGTTCACACATGTTAACCAAATGCAAATCCTTAGATGGAAACTCATGGTCAGCTTTTTCCAATGCTATTTTCAGAACTTCCACAAAAGACTGTGCTGTGATTATATGTATTCATGATATGTATATCATGTATTCAGCTCAAACAATATTTGAATGATGCATTTAGAATTCTTCCTAAAAAAGGACCGTGCTTCTGTAAACTGCATCATATTTGTAAAAGAGGAAAAAAAAATCTAGCATGCTTTTCCTTTCTTTCTCTCTTTCCTTTTAATCTATCATTTCATAAGGCTCTAAGAATTGGTGTTAATGCTACATTACACACAGACACACTTCAACATAATCATATGCATTTGCATGTATGCCATACATAAACAACCCTATGGAATCCCGACTCTTCATTGTTAAGTTTGTCTCCATATTTTTCAAAGCAAAGAAGCTCTGGGTGTCAAACAGTCGCTTTTTTCATTCTTTTTCCACTGGGCCATGCAACAAATAGAGCTAACAAAATAAAGCATTGGGGGTTTTGTGGGTTGTTCTTTTTTCTTTTCTTTTTTTTTTTTTTTTTTCCTACCTGGCCATTTATAACTACCTGTTTTCCCTCTTGTCTCCTCCACCGATAAAACACCATTTTTTTTACTCTCTCATTAAGTGTCCTTCACATTGCCAATATTGATTTCCCCAACCCCTTGAAGGCCAAGAGTGTCACCTCCATGATGCTCCCTGGAGCCAGTGACTTGGAAAACAGGAGAGCTAAGGTTGCTATGGCCAGACATTGGTTTCCCACATGGTAGGCAAGAAGACAAGTAGCCTTAAGTCACTGGACTGTCTGATTCATTTATCTCTGTGATGCCATTCACTTCACCTTGCTGCATGTTTGTGTAGTGAAGCTGTTTGGCCAACATGCCCCATGGGCCTTGTCTTAGTAATGAAAGCGCAGAGGGTGGAAAAGAAATTCCATTCTGGATTGTTTAGCTCTATCTTCAGTTTCTGATGGCATCCAAAAGATTGGGCTGGCTTTTTAGTATGCTTTCAGATTCAGAAGAGCAGCATCCACTGGGCCCTGCAGAGCCAGCAGGACTTCATCTCTGTAAATCTGGGCAGAATTTGGGTCTTTTTGGCCAGAGAAGGAAAACCAGTAATACTCTTCTCTTTCTGTTCAAACCCAGAAAAGTTTTTTCCAAGCATTAAGACCGTAAGACAGATGATGTCAGTCAGCTTCAGAGAAACAGCATCAGCTTAGCTGGGAATCTGCATACAAGTCTCAGGTCTGTACCAATCTTATATCAGCACTTTTTATGGTAGAGTCGTGCTTTTCTTGCATGAAAGCGATGGTGAATTTGGAAATCAACCTCTACCTGTGAGATACCATCATGAAATTACATTGCTCATAGAAGGCAGAACTTTTCTAAATGATAATAGAATACCCAATACGTAAGACTCTGGTGGGTCACCCAGACAATTCACTCATTTTCAAAGCACTTTAAGAATGTCAGTCCTTGTGGCACCATGTATAATATATGTCAGGGGATATTGTTATCCCCCATTGCCAGCTGAGGAAGGGAGGAAAGGAGATTACAAAACCGCAACTTGAGTTATTGTTGGAGGCAGGACTGGAACTCGGGATTTCCTGGACAGATTACCACCCTTCGCTTCTCCCCCAGCTGGTATAATTAGCAGCGTCCTGGATCTCTCTCATTCCCATGAAAGAACACATTTGAATACTTTTTTCTTTGCAGTTGTCTTGGGGTAATTTCTGTCGTGCACTTCTGGCTGTTAATGATCTGTTGTCTGCAGTGAAATGCTCACTAGTACACTGTAAATCATGAACAGAGGTGACAGTGTCCATTTTGACTACTGATTTAATCTCTCTGGATTTCTGAAATTGGCTACCTGTGAAACTTTGGGAGCCACGTCTTGAAGAAAAGCAATCATTGAGGCTCTTTAATTTTTTTGTTCTTGGCTGCTAGCCATTCAGATGGATGTCTTACATCCTTGAGATGAACTTAGTGCAGTCCTCATTGACCTAGCAAGCCATTTTTTCCCTGATGACAAGCTGGGATCACATCTTGTAATGACTGCTGCAAGATTGTCTTGTTAGGGAAAGGGCTAAGGTGGGATCGTCTTTAATGACAATGAAAGCACCTCATAAAATCTGGTTCTTCGGTTTTACAAGCATGGCTCTAGAATTTTAGCCGATACAGACTTAGTAAATCAGTCAGTCAAAAATTATATCAGTTGAAGTATAATGTTCATGGCAGTCCAAAAACCTGAACATGTAGGTGATTTGGAGGGCATTTTGTTAACTCTTTAATTGGTCGTTTGAGTGCTGGAGGCAGTAGCTAATTGCCTGTAGGTCAGAGTAGTCCTAGAGCTTAGGTAAATGTATATTGTCATATGTCACATTTTCATATGGCTCTTTTGCACAGGTTGGTAAAAATGATTGCTGCATAATTAAAATTAAGACAAGGTGGGAAAAGTGATTCAATTAAACCCCTGAAGCCATTGCACAAATTATCTGAAGTACCAAAAACTAATGAATAGTTAAAACTAGTTTTATCTTTTTACTCTTCATTCTTGAATCCTGAGGGTATTAAAATGGCTGGAGTCTCTCTCAAAGTTCTCAGAGGTAAGTTTTTGGGTGGGCAGTGCAAGTATGAGTCAGCGCAGAGGAATCCAGGCCTTTTAAAATACCAGCACACAGAAACTTTGTTGCCTAGTTGTTTTGAATTGAAAATAACCAGACCTTACGCACAAGAGACCTTTTGGTTTCTCCACCAGCCCGGAATTATTTTGAAAACATCTGCAATATTTCACTCTGCATGCAGCAGGTATTATATACCAGGGAGGGTGATGACAGTAAAAATAAATGAGATATGTTGTAACCAAAACATCCCAAGTTTTACATCATACATTTCACAACCCTAGCAAGCATCCTGTGCTTTGACTTGAAGGCTAAAAGGCATGTGGTAGTTTTACAAATGTCTATTAGTATTAACAAATATGTTCCATTATTAGACAGTGTGCCACTGCCCCAACCTCCTGGTGCAAGAGGTGAGTTAATATGGCTTATAAAATACAAGAGTGCTGCAGGCACAAGCTATGGAAATAAGAGCCCCGGCTAAGCAGGAGGTCTCATTACATTTGGTGGGACAACTTACTAGGGGCCTGAACATGAGTATAAAAGCTGCCTCCCAGCTAAGGCTTTTTATGGTTCCTGTCCTTTCCCAGAGCAATACAACTTCAGGAGGTTTAGAGCAACAAGGTCTGCACCTTTGGATACTGGCAGTGTGCTAACTCTGGCTGGGTTTAAAATGAGAGGTGAATGAGAGAATTCAGATACGTATGTTTGCGCTATCCCTGCGCTTTTTAAGAGAATTTTTTGATAGTTGAAAGTAGTGGGGCACTTACGAGTTGTGCTTTTACACAGTTTGGTGGGGTTGTTTTGGGGGTTTTTTTTGTTGGTTTGGTTTTTTTGTATGGCTCTTTGCTGCTAGTTGTAAACTTCAGTTTCTGGGAAACAGAGTGTTTCTTGGCCAGGGTTGTCAGGATTGCGAGTGTGTGCACAGAGAGGACCCGATATGCTGAAACTGCATAAACAGCGCACCTTACGAGGAAATAAAAAAGTCTTGTTAATCTTCATTAGAACAGTTATTGTCCTGGAAGATATTTAAAATATACCCTAGTAGAGACTGTTTCCAGCCATCCAAGTAGAGATGTCTGTAGGCACTGCCCCTTGCAGGGGTGGTGTAAACGTATAGTATAGATGAAGAACACAATAGTGTCTATTTATGCTTCCACCTCTTTGAATGTTATTCTCACTCTGCATTTGAAAGTAACAGTTATAAAACCTATTCTGATGCTTATCCAAAGCTTAATCAGAAGCCTTACATAGGAACTAATTTAGTATCACAGGTAGCATATTCATCTAAGTACTAGTTTTATCAAGCCAAGAAAGTCCCTGCTGAGGACCAGGATGATTCAGGGAATAGTAGGTTATGAAAACGTGACAACATCAACTCACTAGATGAGTCCTTCACCAATGGGTAAAGCTTCTGTAGGCAGAAAAGATAAACCTTCCCGAAGATTTCTGTGGATCAAAATCACAAGAGTTGTGGAGAGCAGAGTAGAGAAAACAGAGAAGACTGAAACGCAGGAGGTGTTCAAATCATGCGAGATCTCCACTTTCCCATGCTTCTGAGTGGAAAAGCAAAGAGCCAAACATTGTTAGGAGTGTCCTAAAAAGTCAAAATTGTGAATGGGCAAATGTCTCTCCTGGTGTTGCAGTCTCCCCACCAAAATATTTTCTTCAATCTTTTTTGGTGTGTTTTCAGCCTAGACTACTGGTAATCAGAGACAAAATATCCACTGTTTCTTACCTGCGATTCAAGAGAAACACTGCTTATGTGATTAGACAGTGTTTTTCTGTAGCTTTTCCATATACCTTTGGCCTGAGACCACCCAAATGCAGGTAAAGTATTGCTTATGACCGGTCTAGGTTTTCCTTCTACTACAAGACGTAAGCAACAGTCTGTAGCTGCTTGCTTTTATAAATACAGATTGAGATTTTAGAAGACTACCAACAAAAAAAGAGATTATGGTGTAGGCTGTTGCGGATTGCACCTGGAGAGCACTGAAATTCCTGCTCTGCATATAGGAATGTGGAAATGACTCAAGAGTGTTTGGGATGCCTTTGTGGATTCCATATATATATATATATATATTATTATTACTTTTATATAGATGTATATGACAATGCCATACAAAACTGATAGCGGACATAAAAGTTGTAAAACAAGTCATTACGCGAGAGATTCAAAATTTTTCCTCTGTACAGAGAGCAATTCAAGGTCATGGCATCAAATTCATCTTTCAAAAGTGCCTCATTTCATTGATTCTGGAAGGCTTGGACCAGTGCCCCATATTTACTTTCAAAATACATATTTTAAGATATTTAAAACCAGTATTTTGATCTATTAATACGAACTTTGTCAAAGAAAAATGCTAGCTAGCTATTGCCACTAGCCAGGTCCATTCACATGTCAGACCCTGCAAATAACAAGGGTACGTGAAGAGTTTAAAACTGTGATTGAGGTTACTGCTGATGGAGGTGCTAGGAGCACAACCCCTGCCTGCTAGACTTTGTGGAGAAGACCTACACAATGTGCTCATGATCATAGCAGTGGACGGTAAAGGAATGTATTAGGGCTTTGGAAAAACTGCGTTAAAAGCCTCTGGAATTAAAAAGACAGTGAGAGTGACTTTCCATAGACTTTCTGGAAATGCCTTCTGAGTCACTGGTAGGTTCCCCTGGGAACTGCAGGAGCCAGTCGGAAGATGGTAATGGCCTATTAAATTCGATAGGACGTGCTTTGGTGGTGAGTGTTGGGACCGTGGCATTTCCATGTGCTTTCACTAGCTAGCAGCAGAAGGACATGCACATTGTACGTCCTTTGAGGTACGTTTTACATGCAGTGAGATAGGGATGTGAAGGCAGCTGCCTTCTCCCAGAGAGCCTGGAAGCACTGAATTTCCCTCTGGACTATCACTCCTTTTGATATGCATCAGTGTTTTAATGGTATTCTCTTGTAAAGAGGAGGTTTTAAAAGGTGTTTTTAATACATGAGACAAACTTAAACTTCGTTACCAGTGAGTCTGGGGACTCACCATCCTTGTGTTATCTCAGGGAGGCACAGCCCTTGCTCACATTACCTCATGTGCAATGACCAAAACGGTATACTGCTTGAGGCAACAGTTCTTGTATTAGCCCAACAAAAAAGCAGGGATATGAGAGATTCCTTTGGTAGTGCAGTTGCCCAAGGATGCATCTGGAAAGTAAGGTCTGCTTTACCGTGAGTAGAACTATTACACTGGTGTTACAGGCTTTGCAAGAGGATAATGTTCTCTGGGTGTTCCCACCTTCTCCTGGCTTATACGTAAGATGACAACAAGGCTGAAAAGACACTGTTGGATGCCCAGAAAGGGGCAAAGTTAGTAATGATCACCATGCCATGAAAGATTAGGCATGAGTAGTGGAATTGGCTTGATTTCTTTAGACTACTTTATGACTTTGTTTTCTTTCCTAAAGTTTTTTGTTGGTTCTTTTATAGTAAAATAAATCACAGCTCATAAGACAGCACTATGCAAATAAATACCCTGCAGTATTGCAATATTTTTGGTGGCTCGCAATTAGCCTTGATAACCCAAAGGATGGAAGCTAGCATATGTCATGAGTGGAGTCAGGAATAACATGCATCTTTGCATCTATTTACGTATGACAAATTTCTTCAGTCAGATGCAGGCCAGGCTGAACTTAGCCATCTTGGCCTCGATATTATCCATGTGGCTAAAATTGCCAGTCCATTTACCCTGGAAATTATTACAGTGGTGCAATGCCAAATGCACACTTGCGTTGTTCCTTCAGTTTGTGCTGTTGTGTTCCGAGTTAAATGTACCTCTGAGTCTTAAGCAAGTCTAGATTGAGTGGTTTTTGTTTAAAAGAAATTACTGGGGGAGGGCTGTGTCTTTTAGTGGTCTTTCAGAAACTACCAATAATCTTTGTCATTTACTTCTAGCTTAGGTAGTTATGACTTAAAGGATAAGAAGGAAGTAAAAGGGCTTAAGTAAGAATTCGGATGATGAATTTATAGTGGGTAGTCTGCTCTAGTGAAGGCTAGGGTAGGAGCTAGAGTAGGAGTCAGAAAATCCTAGTTTTTTCTACACACAGCCAGAGATCAGGGACTAACCCAAGTTTGTGAGCCATAAAGTGAGCATACTGTTTAGACCTTATATAGGTGCTGAAGATGTCTACCGATGTTGTGGAGATGAAGGTTCTCCTGTCTTTACAACAATAACTTTGCTTGAAAATACACATAGAGAAACTTTGCTACACTAAAACGATCTGTCTCATTGTGTGAGTCCCTCTTTAAAGGATTAACATGCTCAGGTACCCCTGAAGAGCAGCCATTTGGGGCACCTCTTCTTCTGGAAAGCTGTCAGGATCTGCATGCTTGAGAGGCATCCCAAGCTGGGGAAGAGATGTTCGTTTTCCAGTTGGCTCTTGTCCATGGAATAGACCTAAAAGAATGAGCCTTTCATTAGGAAAACTACTGTAAATGACAAATTCTTCACTGTTGTTCCCAAAGCAGAGAGATTTTGTTAGGGTCACCCATTCTGCAATAAGAGTTTTCTTACAGCTTCATGAGGAGATAGTCTTACGTCTCCATGGGGGAAGATTCATCTCTCTCTGTGATTATTCTTTTGGGTAGGATAAGGAAAGCAGTTGCAAGGATTAAAGAATAACAGCTCTCATGAAGGAAACAGGCTATCAGCCATTTCTGGAAACCAGCACTCCGTTCTCCTCCTACAAACCACACATTTCACTGTGCACTTGCAAGGCAAATGTTGAGTGTAATATATGCCTATATCTTAGTCAATAAAACCTGAACACAGAGAAGAAATATTATGTTCTTTCTTGTTTCTTTTGAAGAAGACGACAGAGGCTCACTGGCACCAAAAGAGAACTTTTTTTTTTTTTGGCTTTCACTGCCGTTTTTCCTCTATGGAAAGGGGGAGACATTCTGGCTCTAGTTGCATCTGTTTTCACTATTACCAAGAACAAAACTTTCATTTTCCAAGTGAACTTAAGGTCCAAGGGCCAGCTTAGTTTCCTCAATAACTCCTGAATCTTTCTCACATGATCAGCTCTTCTCGTGATGAGCATGAGAAGGAAGCCAGGAAGGGCAGCACAGCTGTCCAAAGCAAAATCTTTACGCTCTTTCCTGAAGTTCTTACAGGTTTGGGGCAAGCTTTCTATTTATTACAAGGTTGAATTGCAAAAGCAGGGAAAACGTGGTTAGTGTGCAATGTGCTTGTGCTCTCAAATGACTCTAGATGACTGGTTTGTTACAGGCTGCCCTGCTCCTGAAGCCTGAAAGACTCTGTGTTAAGACTAAGCCTGTTGGTAGCTTGCAACCCAAAATAATAATCCTACTGCTGTCTTGCACAGATTCATCCTTAGGTCGTGGGAATGCACAACTAGGGTGCATGTAGCCAAGTCTGTCTGAAACATTGCAAATGGTACCTGAAATATAATGTGTTTTTTCACCCCATTTCTTCCTATACTTTTTCTTCTGTTTCCCAGCATCATAGCATGTTTTCAGCCTCCTTTCCCCCTCCATCTGGCATTTGCCTCCTTCCTCTTTCCCTGCAACCCACAAATGTTTGCCGCTCTCTCAGCCGCTGTCTTGGGCCCCGGACACTGTTTGATAAACAGTGGCTAATCTCGAAGGAGCACATCCGCTCTGCTGGCCACGCAGCAGGAAGTGGCGGTTTCCCTCCCGAGCACTGCGGCAAGGTCTCCTCTGGCAGCAAGGCCCCACTCCCCATCTTCCCCTTACCCCCCTCCTGCTTCATCTCGGCACCCGGGGTGGGTCCTGGGCACAGGGGCCAGAGAGTTCCCCTCTGAGCAAAGGCGATTAGATTAAGTTAAAAATAAAAAGTGTGATAGAATGGATGGATTACAAGATAGACTATTCTTATTTTTTACTTTAGTAACTTGAATTTTTAACAACTTTGTTGGTTTTTAGCTTTTATCTTAGCTGGCTGAAGTTAAATATCTGCAGTTTGAGCAATCCTGCTGGACACTTGGTATTGTTTATTTCTGGAATGAAACACTGTATGCACTCTTCCAGCCCAAATGTGAGTGTTCTTTCTAAAATTTTCTTTCTATGAGTAAACATCCCCATAATAGTCATTGCTGAACTGTTTGCAGTAGACAAACACAAAAGGGTTGCAAATGCAGCCAAAGATAGAAATCAAAAGAAATATTCTCAAAAATGTTTGGCACTGTTTGCTCACCTTTGGAACATACATCCTGTTCCTCTTCTTAAAATATTTTATTTTATTTTTTTAAGATAGCTGGGTGAGCTGGTATTTCTTCTACTCAAGCTGTCTCTAAACTTATATTTCCAACAGTGGCAGCAGATTATGAGACGATACTTATAGAAATGACATTATATCATTCTTTAAAATACCCATCCTGAAAGGCAAAATCTGCAGAAATTATAGGACTAAGAGGCCTCCTTTGAGAGACAGAAACTATTTTAACTCGTTATTTTTAGAGCTCTGCAAATCACATATTTTTCTCTTCACTGGCAATTCAAAAAAAAATTGGAAATTGTAATAAGTTTAAAAAAAAGAATCCTTCACAACTTTTTTCTATAAAATAGAAAGTTGAAATATGTCATTTGTGGGCAAATGAGATGCTTCACTTTAATTTCAACCATTTTTTTAAAATTCCTTTTCTTAGGAAAAAAAAAAAATTAAACACAGAATGGTCTACTGTGGGCTGGCTGCCCATGTGGACTGGATGGGGGTTCTTGGCCAGGGCACCTGTCTTGGAGCATGAATAGTGACACACACACACGCACAGCTAAATGTTCCCGTAGTCAGCTGATCCACCGTGGACGCAGGTAACCACGTGCCTGTGATTCTACGGACTTTGCTCCCACCTCCGCCAAGCACCACAAGCTGTGCAAAATTAAACAAATTGAATGACCTGGAATATTTCAGAGGAATAATGCTGAAATCTCCCGTGATCGCCGGCATTATTCTCAGCACTGTTTCTTAAATTAGCCTATTAAGTCAATTGCCAGGGATGGGAAGGTGCTAGCACTGTGATGAGCTGTGTGGGGAGCCCCACCGCGCCCTGCGGAGGTGGTGGATCACCTGCCGTTGGAGAACCCGTGCCAGGATGCTGCCCTCACATCCTTCCTGGTCCTCTGCCCATCAATGGGTGGATAAAGTCATGGTAACAGCTGTTTTCAATGAGGAGATGGTGCTGTAAACAGAACAAACAGCTCTGAAAGTTTCTGGTATTAAGGAAGGTTGAGCGCTGATTTCATTTTTATGGGAAGGATTTTGAAGAGGGTCCTGATTGGTAATAATCAGCCACTAAAAACTGATGCAGTAGGGAAGAGGTGGATAAAGAAAAGAGTAATGGCAGTGCAATAATTCCACATGGATTAAGGAGAAACCGACATCCAATATAGCACAAAAGAAAATTTGTCAGGATTTGCTTTGCCTCATGCAGGCTTTATAAACAGGAATACAGCTCACTAGAGACAGGTCTAGCAAATGAAAACAGGCGCAGGAGTTTCTTCTTTATGGCTGAGTGGAAGGGCTGTACCACGTAATGAATGCATTTCTGCCTCGCCTTGCCTTTCCATGGCCGTGCCTTGTCTTACCTTGCATTGCCATGCTGTGCCATACCTCCTTGTGTCACCATCTCTGACAGCGTGTACCAGGGGGAGAAGGAAAGTCAGCACAGGCACAGGAGCCCCTGGTACTGCCAGGTATTTCCTAGGAGCCATGAAGCCAGGAGCCAGGCTGCTGTTTCCTGCCCTTTCCACTCACGCTTGTCACTTTGTGAACCTTTTCATTTGTACCTGAGCCCAACACCAACTGAGCCTGCTCAGCACGCAGGGGCTGTCCAGCCTGCCCCACTGGCCATCGCTGGCGCTTTGGGCACAGCCTGGGAGTGGCAGGTCTGTAATGTTGGCACCAAGCGCTTCTCTCCACTGCTTGCTGTAGAAGGAGCACCTTGCATTGGTCTCTGCCTCTGGGACCGCCACGCTCCACAGCACTGTGGCCACTGTGGGGTGTGACAGGCATAAGGAAGGTGTAGCAGAGCAGGTTGGGGGGCTGGCTTTTCATTTTTATTTTTGTTGGGAAGGATCTTGCAGGGGGAAAGGGGACTGGAGCTTCCTGGGTGAGAGAGCCAGCAGCAGATTCGGTGCCTCCATGGCACCAGAGATGTTGCCAGCAGCAAGAGCAGGTTTGGGGTAACGGAGGAAAATGTTTGCAATGTGAAGAAGAGGAACAGGAGATCTGGAGAAGGTCAGATGATCCGTGAGGATTCACATGATATTCTGTGAGAAGAAATAATGTTTCTTGGGTGTCTTATGGACAACCAACTCACTGGGCTCCCACTGGATCTCACGCAGGGGATTGTGTCTCGTGAACAGTGTCAGAGAGCACCTTCGCTTGCCAGACGCTCAGCTCACAAGCAGATATCCCAGAAGATACAGTCCTGAGCCTCGTTTCCAACTCAGGAGATGACTCTTTCAATATTTGTTGTCAATAAAGAGGAGTAATGCTTCTATTTCCTTTTCCTTTCTTCTTTTTTTTTTTTTTTAAATGAGAAAAGAGCTCAGTAGGAGAAACTTGTTTTTCAGGGATCTCACTTCCAAAACTTTTTCCTCAGTGTGGTTCAGCCTGTAATTTAAGAGTTTTTGTTTAATTACGTTTTTAAACTTCCCTCTTAATTACTTTTTTTTTATTAACACCTAAATATGCTACTATTTGGAGCACAAACAGACAGAGATTACAATTAACAGAATAATTACACTCTTTTTGTCAGTGTAACCTCATGGTACAGAAAGTATTACAAATCCATTTTAAAACATATTAAATGTTCATATTAATGAGGATAATAGAGAACAAGTACCAGCAAACTAAATATTGTTAATGATTTTGAGCTATTAAATTCATTACCATTTCCTTTCATAATAAAGTGGTTACTTGCTAATTAGACCTTTTTTAACTCATCATTATTGAATTCATTACATTGTGTGCAGTTAACCCTTAAAGATCTGCCTGGGTATACAGATGCAATTAAAAAATAATTTCAACCACGTACGAAGCCGATATGCCGTTTGCCATCCTGCTTGTATTTTTGACAGTAGCTCCATGTACTTTTCTTCTGGTACATTTTCTTGACACATCATGCCTAGCAGCTTCTTAGCTGTCACAGCAGCTTCAGCAACACGTACGATGGAAACATGCTGTATTCATTTCATTTAATAGCGTTTAATGTTAAAACTAAAGTAGAACCCACTTGTTTGGCCCGGGAAAAAAATATCCCTCAGTGCACTAAATGGTTGACGTCAACAAGCTACCCTTCTCCGAGTTAAATCTGCTGAGAGTTGAGATGATTTACCTTTTCCTCCTATGGAGACAGATATACTTGTGCCCATCTGGGTATCTGGTCTGTCTCTGCAACCCTAGATGGAAATCCTATCCCTGCTAAAGTTCATGTCAAAATTTCTCTTGATTTCAAGGTACCTCTGAACTCATCTCCCAGCAGCTCTGAGGGTTTGCTCCCCTCTTGGGGAGGGGGTGCATGTGTCCCTATCTTGTCCCACGTATCCGATTGCTGGAGAGGGCGCTTCTGGGGCTTGAAGTGCTTCTCCCTCCAGTTCTCACTCATTCAAAGGACTGAGAGAATGGAGCCTCCATCTCTTAACTTCTTTCTTTTTTTCTGCATGCACACTTTTTTTTCTTCTCAAACACCACTCCCCCCCAACCAACACCCACACACTTTCAAGTTACAGGTAGTTAAATAGCACAAAGATACTTAGTCTGCAAATCACTGGGACCTAACGCATAGCACTCCATGCCTTGCCAGGTCACGGCACAGCAACGTGGAAGGAAAGGGGTAATAATCTCTGATTGGAAAATGCCATTTTTGGAGCAACTCTGCCATCACAGCACTGGCTGTCACAACACTGGTCGCATCGGCAGCCGGGCGTGAACCACTCAGGTTATTCGCTGTGAGCAATGCCACCGAGGAATAATTTTACTTGGGTAGGAAAGGCTTCGTGACACTTATTGCTACTGTACTTGATGGCTGGAAGCTGGGCTGATGGATACCCTGCAAATCCAATAGATAACAGATTAGATATGCACGTACTGTACAGCTCTGGAGAAATGCCGCTGCACCATTATTCAGATCAGGCCGTCCTCCTCCTGCCAATCCGAAGCCGTGTCTTTGCATACGTGAGATATGAGGGTACAGCTGTGGGCCCGCCGGTGGGCCAGCCGCAGCCCAGCGCTCCGCCTGGCTCAGACACTGCAGCTGCACCACAATATATAATAACAATAACACTACATATTTGTAACCTCTGTTTTATTTAAAACCAGGTCCCTTTCACCTGTAAATAGCTAGGGTATAAATGTGCCTCACCAATCACATTGGACTATTGTATTATACAGTCTATTGAATGTTTTTGGCAGGCATGAGCCCCTGTGCTACTGTGTCCTTATTTTATTATTGTTTTGAGGGTAGAGCTGTGTGATTATCCATTCTTGCTTCAGGCATAGCAAGCCATCTGGAATGCTTATTAAACCCACAGGCAGATCAGAAGGATATAACTCTGATGATGTACATGTATACGGGCTGTACTACATCATCAGAGCATTGCTCCTCTGATGATGTAGTACACATTAGTGGGCCTAGATAATGGATTAGAACTAGCAGAATGAAAGTTAGACTTTTTGAAGGATGGATATGGTGGGGATTTTTTCTCCCTCTGGGTAACTGCTGGCATAAGATGTGGAAAAGAAAATTTTAAAGTAAGCCAAGGAGGCTTCAAAACTTGTAAGTGCTCAGCTTGTCAATGGGGAGGGACAAGTGGTGATCGAGAGGCTTAAGGAGACAGTTTTGAAACCCTGAATCGTTGCAAAGAGGTCATACTTACTTGTCTGCTTGAGTGAAAAGGGACATGGAACGTGTCCAGAAATAATGCCACTTCGCCAATCCTCCTTTGGTCGGTCAGCACCGACTGGATTTTTGGTAGGACTTCGGCTTTTTGTCGTACTTCAGTACCACATCAAAAACCCAACACCCTGTGTTATGACACATAGAACTAGTTTTTCAGCAGTTTCCAAATTTATGCTCATCACATATTTGCAAGTACTATTTAGAAATAAGCTTTTCAAATGAACGAGGGATCTGATCAGCTTTCAAACTAGCCATGTGTCTTCTCTTCTGACTAAATATGAAAAAAAAATCAACATCAGTAAACCAGAAAAACAATCTGGGCACTACGTACGGGGTGTAGGTGAAAAAAGGAATAACTATTTCCATGTCTGTGGAGTTCTAAATATAATTTCTATTTCTCTTTGTTCATAACCCTTCTTGCAACAGTTTTCGGAAGTAGCTGATATTTGTCTAATCATGGAAAGGTGTTTCATGTCTAAACAAAACCTTTGCCTGTGGAAGCTGGAAAGGTTCATAAAAGTTAGGTCATTCAGTCAGGAAACTGAATGTATGCTATGCAATTTAGATAACAAATTGCACACTTTAAATATCAAACTGTAAATATCAAGTACTCAAAAGAATATTGAAATTTTTGAGCAATTCCGAAGAGTAACAGAACTTTCCAAGAGGAGCTGTGCATAGTGAACATATGCTCTAAAAATCATAGCTGTAAAGCAAGGCAAATGCCTGTTTTAACAATGGCAAATAGCAAGTACGTAAAGGTACGGATCACATTTTATTAATGCTTAGTGTGTCTCGGGTTTGGCCGCTTTTGTCAACATCCTAAATGTGGGCTGCGTACATCTGCATGTCTGAGTGAAGTGTGCAGTGTGTGTGGGTAGATGCACATTCGTCAAAGCAACAATTAATTATTTTGGGTGCAGAATAGCAGTACTGCAGCAGCAGTAGTGTAATTGCTTTGCCAAAATCTTTATGGGGACTGTATGGCTTTCTAATCTGATGGTGACCAGATTATCCTTGAGGTGTAAGGGAGAGGGAAATGAACATTTCCAGTTGGAAGAGTGGAGTTCATCATTTATGTGACTGTAAGCTGACAGTTTCCCTTTTTACCGATTTTGAGGTTTTTCTTGGTACACATAGTGAACCCCGCTTGTCACCATTACATGTTCCTCTACTTGGGCTTGATGGCTGCTAGGAGAGTTTGCTCTCTCTTTCTTAGCAAGTGTCTGGAGAAGTTTCTGTTTCATTCCTGTGCGGATTAGAAAGAAAGTAGGAAAGCTCTTCCTTCTCACTGCAAATCAGATGGCTCCCTTTGGATAATCCATGCTAGCACAGCTCCTGGATAGCAATTTTGGCGGCGGGGGGGGGGGTGGAGTGGGAGGGTGGGAGTGTGTCTGTGTCTCTGTGTGTGTTGATTTCTAGATTTCCACCCCTCTTAGTGAAGCATCCAGCTTTTTCCCTTTTTCCAGCCTTGTTTTCTTTCCCTTGGTGCCTTACCATGTTTCCACTCACACCCTTCCTTCTCTCCCCCATGAATTGCCCTCTGTCTTCTGGAGTTTGCTTTCTTGCAGCCCACTGCAGGGCTGTTGCTTTCCTGCAGCAAAGCCGTCTGTGTCCGCTGCTAACCCGCCTGTGCCAGTTTGCTTCTTTCCCTGCTACCACTTGGTCCCCAGTTCCAGCTCGCTGGGGAAGGAGATGACAAACTGTCACTTTCTCAAACACCCTCTCCTCCACCGACAACTCTTAAAGAGGCAGTGGGATAAATGAAATTCAGCATTCGAAAGGCTGAACTCCTCCAGAAAATATTCCACCCACAAGTGGGGAGCTTCAAAATCCATTCCTAGCAGTTAATGCTCCGTCCTAAATGACATAGCTTTTCAGTAGTGACATGTGCATTGATCTGCATTACAAAAATAAGAGAAATAGCGCTTCTTTTCAGCAGCAGATAATTACCAGCATACATCAGGTTCCCTCCTGCTGATACCCACAGGGTGGAGGGGATGGGAGTGGGCATTAGGTGGAGGGGACGCGGCCAGCTTGCACGTTCAGCTAGATAAATAATATTGATTGGGATTTGTGTAGAGCCCCGACAACACCCCTCCTTGATGGTTTGATTAGCCACAGGGGTACATTCGCTACAGTTACAGGATTTCACCCCAATCATGTCTTCCACACAAAGGTGCTAGTTAGGCTACAAGCAGAAGCAAGCTGGGAGCTGAGAGGTTCTTCAGCCCTTATCAGAAAAGATCAGAGCCAGGTGGCCGTGGCCCTAGTGGAAGAGCTGGATGAATTACAGGACAGACACATGTAAGAACCCCTCTCACCCTCCGTCTGGGGGGGGCAGGCACCCTGGCATAAGTGCAAAACTCCCCTCTCTCCCTTCCCTGCCATCCCTCTGCACACACATAGTTTGGAGGCTTAGGAGCTGGAGGAGCTAATTCCTGATGGCTAATTGCAGATTTTTGTAGTCTACATGAGGAGGCTACATGCACCGCTGGGGCAAGGCAAGATGGTCTCCCTCTCTGGGGTTTGGCTCTGGGTCCCCAATGAGCAGTCCCTGCCCTGTGCAGATGAATTCAGCTTTGCAGAAACTTCTGAGCTCCTCTGCAGTGAACCCCCCTCAGGCAAGAGACATTTCAAATTTTTGCGAGGGAAGGGGTGCCACTCACCAGCCGCCAAACGCCTGCACTGCCCTCCGGCAGGGCAAGGGCCTTTGCTTGACTCACCTCTCTTTGGGGCAGATGTCTAAAAAAATCACTGCTGTCATTTTTCTGGCTGAACCATCAGTATACAAAAAAAACTTCATTTTCACAGGAGTGCTGGAAAAGACCTGCAGCTAGCAGGGAAGGGGTCTGCCGCTGCCTACGTGGGACTTTCCCATTTCTCACTTCATAGTCTGTCGTTCTTTAGAGGCAAATAAAGCCCACTGGCAACGGGACTGAAAGTGCTCTCTGGGTCTAAGCACGCTTCAGTGTGTTAGATCGACTGAATTTCCTCTCATCAGTGGATGCAATCTGCCGTGAGAAAGTTTTACTGTCTCTGAGTCCTTATGAAAACATTCTTAGATAATTGAGACATTCCCAAACAATTAAGATAACCAGATGTGTCTGTTATTTATAATTACCTGAACATGAATTCTTTCTTCAAGAACAGTTCCATTTTTTTTTGTGCTTTTTGAATTACTCTAGATAATGGATAGGAAGATTAACGCCTCTGAAAGGTAATCTGTGGTTTGTACTTAGTATGTCTCATTCTGATGCAAAATCACCTCCTCCCAAAATTAAGTACTGGGGCTGAAACAATATGTGAAACGAACTTCACAGTTCTGCTGTACTTGTGATCCACAGCCTGCAGTGCCCTTTCAGGTGACACCATGGGCTGAATTCTGAGGCTTAAAGTCTATGAACAACCCATGAAGAAGATGCTAAAATGATCTCTTCAAGCAGGGAAAATTGCTGAAGGCTTGAAAATGGTTTCACAAACCACTTTGTTAACTAGCACAGTTTGAATAAAAGGGCTTTTGCACATTCTGCGTTTGCACCTAGAGCTTCTGCAACATTTTCATTTTACAAAGCACGTGGCTTTCGCTGCATCACAGCACGTGAGGTGAAGGAAGTCAAGGCATCCCTGACAAATTCACAGTGTAGGAAAGACACCTTCACATTTGGTCAATCTTTCTTCTAGTGCTTCAGTATCTAGTGGGACTTAGCCCTCTCCTCAGACTTGTTATTTTCAGGGCCCTAGTCCTGACTTTTTGTTGCAAAAACGTGTCTGTCATTTCCCTCCCTCCCCACTTCATCAAACAGAGCTTCAATCAGAACTGGCCTTTCAAACTCAGTGTTGGGGTATGCATTTGCCCATCCCTGTTCTAAGAAGGGGCTTTTCTGGCTGGCTTTCAATGATGATGTCACCTTCAGTAGTTCCAAGAAAAGTTTGTTGGGGTTTAGGTTTGGTTTTTTTTTTCAGAAAAGAAGAAGAAAAGTAATTCTTGCACTCTATGAACAGTTGGTGACTGGTGAGTTCAGTATAGCATTTTTTTTTTCTTGAAGCTCATTCAAACCTTCCCTCTTTCTCTTGACAGTTTTGCCCTGGGCAGTGTTATCTTTGTTGTCCCAAAGGAATATCCTTGAATCTGTTAGTCATGTACATATCAGCTGAGGCTTCTGTCACCACTTTCCATCCTGCTGAGGACTTAAAGATTACAGCATTGACTTGGTGCTGAAAATAAATGGGCCTTAGAGATGGTTTGGAAGACTAGTGAGAAATGTTTGTTTTCACTCCTGCTAACTAGTTAGAAGGTCTACTCAATATGAGCTAGGCTTCGTCCTCTCTACTGCATACAGTGAGTTATGACAAGTTTGCCCAGGTATGAAGAGTACATGGTAGAGTACCTAGTTATTAAACTGCCACCTTCCACTCCTTCAAAAGTGGAAGGCATCATTTAGTTGGTACTGGGGAGCCAATGATGTTTTCAGGAAGGTCTGAGCACTTTTTGTCCTTGGTAAATGTAAAGCAGGATTTCTGGTGCAGGGAGGCAGTTTACACCAGATTCCTTCAGGCCTGATTCTCCTTAATCAGACAGGTCCTTTTTAGGTCCATGGGAGCATTTGACATCTTCAGGGTGGCCAAAAATTCATTGGTAGCAGCGGGGACCAGAGAATTAGGTACCTTTTCCAAAAGACCTGTGTTTTATCACTTCCTTGTCTCCTCGCTTCCAGTGGCTTTCCCAGGTCTGACTCCTGCCTCTCCACACTCCAGCTGTGCTTTAATAGAATGGTCTCCCCTGTTAAAACATTTCTCAGAGGTCTCATTTACCAGAAGCTACTTGTGTCATTTCTTACCTGTTAGGTAGCCAGGCCTAAATTTCTCATGTAGTGTACATATTGTATGCATTTTGTGTTACAGGAAAGGAACGTGCACCTTCCTTTTGTATGGTCATTTTGTGGATAGCCTATAGCTTCATGTGGCAGTCTTTTGAGCTGAACTATGTACTGGTGGGATAAGAAGGAGTCTTATCTGTAGCAAAACATGTGTTGAAGTTTGCCTTGAGGTGACCTAAGAATTTACAAAGACTGGCTTGGGATTTCGGGAGTGGCTTGAAGACCTATAATGAAATAGAGAGTTACACAAAAGGATTTAATTTTAATAGCATTGTGTGTGAGAGCGAGAGGGAGAAGTCTGAAGTCTAATCATAAGGAACCAAAATATAAGGGAAAGGAGGCAGAGGGAGATGAAAACTGGGCTGGGTCAAAAAGATTGCAAAAAAACACAATAAAGAAAAAAAGACAAGACAAAAGCATGAAGCATAAAGCAGGCTAGTAGAAAACTGTTTCTTCAGTTTGCATATATTGGGGCAAGAGTGAGGCGTGAAGGGGAAAGAAAGGAAATTGAGCCTAAAACTATTTATCTGGCTATTGAAGAGTTGCTTCTCTTTCCTTTTCTTGGAGGTTTCATTAAAATGTGTGAATGCCCTTTTTTCCCAAGAGTTTCTAAGTGTCTCTGTACTAATGGTAAAGCAGATATCGTGGTCCTATGGTGAGCAATGCAGAAGGTGTGGCTGGAGATGCCTAGAAAAACAAATCCAAGGAATATGCCCCTTTATCAAAATCCAAATGTTTTGTCAGATGCAAGCTGATCTCGGGGAAATTAATTCCTCCCAGGAATGCTGCTAGAGAAGCACTTGGGGGTTTGGCAGGGCCATGAAAAGTGCTTCAGGCTTGGGACTTCCCATTTCCAGGTCACTCCAGTCCTCCAGACTGCTTGTGAGCTCCTTCTCTCTCTGCCCAACAGTTCCCACAGACATAAAATGGTAGTTTACAGCCCCCGCCTCATCAATGCACTGTGCAATTCATTGCCTGTTATTTTCCAACATGCAGAGACAAGCTGGAGAAGCATGACAGGGCTAAGCCAAGGATGGCTGAGGACAGCACTGGCCTTGGGGGGTACTGCAGAGACCCCTGCAAAAACAGTATTCAGACCTGTTTAGCCAGCCTGCCCTCATCACAAATCATGTATTTCCAAATGAATATTTTAAGGGAAGGGAATTGTGTAGATTGTTAGTGTAGCTTATTAGGTTTAAAAAATTCATGTTTTCTGAATTCCCAGTATTATTTTCCCCTTGCTTTAAAGAAAAAAAAAAGGGGGGGGGGGGAATCTCTTTTCAATAAGGGCTTATTGTCTGTTTCATCTGGAAAGCCCTCTGAATTGAAACTCCCTTCTCCACAGTGCTACCTGGGCACTTTGCGTTTTTCTTGTTTCGAAGTGTCTATTGTACAGTTTGTCTCACTCTCAAGCTTTTAGCTAGAACTGGACATTTGTGGCCAGACAGGAGAATTTAAACTAAGTAGCGTGTTATGGACTTGTTAGGCTCCAGTATTCATTAGGGGCTGTGCTGATGCCAAACACTTCTGACCATCAGCATGAACCTAAGGGTGAGGCTCATCTCGTGCCACTTTAGCCAACTAAAAACTAAGCTGCTTCTTTAATCGCTTTGCCATTGCCAAAGGGAGATCTACCAAAGGTGAAATCTATCTATGATGTCTCACCTATCTTAGGCATTTTTGGACAGGATGAGTGTCCTTCTGGGTTTGCCCAGCCCACTCTGTTAATGGTGGGCTTGGGCTGGATTGCCTCCCTTTTACGCAGCTCAGGTCATGTGAGATGAAGCCCATGGAGTCTGTGGCAAGGTACCCAAAATGAAGGTTTATTTATTGAAATAAAAATCGTTTGTGCTGAGACATACACATGTTGACTCTGTGATGGGCAGCAGTTGAACCAGGCAATCATATTTCTAACATACTTTGTGTTTTAGCATAAAAATTTCCCAACTCTTAAAAAAAAAAAGTTACAACAAGAGTACTCTTTTGTATTTTTAAACCCAGGGCCCACTACAGGTGACTCTGCTTGGAGTGTTTCACTCTGATACTGTACCAGCTAAAGCAAAGGGCATTAAACTAGCCTATTGAATGTAGACGTGCAACTCAGATGAGAGAATTTTGCTGAATTTCACGTTGCATCTTTCTAATGACCTTACCCCTGTGTTTGAGAGATGCCTGGACTAAGCGCAATCTTTTCTCTTTTTTTTTTTTTTTAAGTTCCTGGAGAAATATATTTATCTATCAGGAAACAATATGCTTTACCTGGAGTACCTCAGGATATGGAAATTTGGTCTTCTGTCTTATTTCATTATCAGACTTGGAGCTTAGGTTTGAACATGGTGTTCAGTTAGTGGTATTAATGGTAGAGCAGATGGGGCTGCCTTGTAATATGTGGTAAAGACAGATATCTGAATCTGGCAGAGTTTTGCAATAGGGGACAATAGGGAATCTGAGTGCTAAATCAGTTAAATGACATAATTCACCTGCTCACCAAAACCTTGAAGAGCCACTCCACACGGGTTGGAGCTGCCATAGGTCTGTGAAAGAGTAGGTGCCTCGGAAGCACCCTGCAGGAGTGCCAGCTCTAGAAGATAATTTAGGACACAAAACCCCTCTGCTGCTACTGTCAGTACTCAGGTACACTACAGGAACGTCCCTTCCAATACTGCTTAGAAACTGTCCAGAAGGCATAAAATATGCTAAGCAGCTGTTAAAGGAGAAAAAATAACATGTGGCAGAGAAAAATGAAGGATATGCATAAAAATACATTGAAGACACTTCTGATCAAAATGAGAAATATGACATTTTTCTATTTGTGATGCTGCAGAGTGCAGTAGCTGTGGTGGTGGCAGGGCTGTGGAAGGGTTGTTTTTCTATTAAGGGCAAACGAAATGAGGGTAAGATTTTAAGTTGAGGAATTTTCTGCTGCTAGAAGGCAAATTACTACACGCACTACTACAAAAGAGCAGGGGTAAACAATACAATATGCTGCGAATTGCAGATGCGTGTGCAGTAATGCCGTGAATATATTAACTTCCCGTGTTGTCAAGGCAAGTGACAGTGGCTGACTGAAATCCAGAAAGGAGCTACTGTCAGCGCAGCGCCTGCCTGGGCAAAGTCACATCGCTCCTAATAACAAAGTCTATTCCGTTTACATCTGACATGGTGATCGAGAGGCTCTTGGTTGGGGAATTTTATTTATTTTGACCCAGGGAAGTCCACTGAGCTACTCGATCAGTCTCCAGCCGCCTGCCACAGCAATTAGGCAAACTCATCCACCCTGGTTCATCAGTAGGACTGAATTTTCTGCACCTCTCTTTCCTTTCAGTAAGTTTTTTCCTTCCTGCTGGATTTTACTGTAGGAAAGACAAAAAGAAAAGGTGCAGGAGTAAATGAAGCTCTTTTGGAGCTGTGCCTTGGGTGCTCCGGCCATTAGTGAAGAAAGGATTATTTCATGAGTGGCAGTGAGTCACAGAAGTCTGTAGTTTTGTGTCTGCAACTGTGCACCAATCTGTGCAGAAAAGGGACTGCACAGCCCCAAGTTTCTCTTTCCTTGTGCTGTGCACGTCCCCAGGAAAACCCTTCAAAGGCTAAATCAGTAGATTTAGTCCGTGTCCCAGCTTGATTAAGGCAGGTCTGTATGTGACTTACCCTGTGCTGAACATATCCAAGGCAGGAAGGTAAACATCCCATTGTGCTGGATTTGATGAAAGAAAATCCTGGAAAACGTTGCACTTGTCTAAGAAAACTGCCAGAGGCAGATTATTAGGTCTGAATTAAAATGCAGACGAGATTCATTAAATTGTTGACCCTGCCCCCTCCAAAAAAAAGTCAGGTTGCCATCTTAAATTGACAGCATTAGAGACAAATTATGTGCACTGATTAATAAGTGTGGGCTAAATTACGGCTCAGAGAGCGGGTGGAGCGCTATGGGAACGGGAGCGAGGGAAGGAGCGGAGGAGGCGAAAGCCATCCTGCCTGCGGGGATAGGGCAGTGCCAAGGGGTGGAGGGTCTTGTGGCACCAGGGGTGCAGAGGGGGACAAAGGATGATCGATGCGGGGGCAGGAGGAAGGAGCTGAGCCTCCGCCAAGGATCCTGTTCCCTCCAGGAGGGAGATAGCGGCATGGCACCCACTATACAGCAGTTTGCCAACACGGTCCCCCAGAAAAGCAGCGGTGAGGGTGAGCGGTGAGCTCAGGGACTCCGTTACCCCTTTTCTTTGAGGCAGAAGGAACTTTTCATTTAAAAAAAAAGAAGGAAAAACCCACCCAAACCTTGGAAGGGTCGGATTTAAGAAGTTAAATAAGAAAGGTAGGGCAAATTAGAGACTTGAGAAGCCAATTTCCATCACAGTGGGGAAGAAAAATACTGACCATTTCACCATTTCAGACAAAAAAGGGAAAAAGCAGGCATAACAGTATGTGTACTACTCACAAGACATAATTCTCTGAAAATACTATGACCGGTACATAAATAGCAAAATGAATGTTATTAACATGTTAATTTTACTAACCCTTTAACCTATTGATTAGCCAAACAGAAGGAACCAGCATCTTTTCATGCTTTCCTCCCCCCTCCCCGCCGCCTTTCATGTAATTGGATTCAAAATCACATCTGTAGCTACTAAACCAATGTTTTCAACCTTTCTTCTACACCTCCCCACCCCCAACTGTTTAACCTCCCATCTCCAGCTCTGGCATAAATGTAAGCCTTTATTTGTGAATATTCCGATAAGCACTTTGCCTCCAACTATATTGTTCAAGTACCAGCATCATTGTTACAGCTGTAATTGTTACTATCAAGACACAGTTCTTTGTAATTAGAAAGTCAAGATGGTATTCAGCAGTATGGCAGCACAGATTCTCATTTGTTAGGCTATTAGAAAAAAATGTTTACAGAGAAAACAGTGTCATTGTTTAGTGCTCTTAATTGACCATCTGCCTGGTAAAGAAATGTCCAAAGAAGGATAAATAAGACTATAGTACACTTATTTATTTATTTTCTTTGTGCAATGAGTAAATTAGGAAAAGCAACAGCAGATCCAAACTAGACAAGACATTGCTAAATCAGGCTGCAAGTGAAATCATGTCATGAATACATTAACTTTTATTTCTCTCAGTGTCAAGACTCGTGTCTGCATCTTCCTCAAAGTTTGTTGGGAAGAAAAAGGAGGCCAGATCTTGGTGGGCACTGTGGAGTTGACAGCATTCATCTTTTAACAAAGTCAAGCATATGCTGCTTTGAGTGCAGCATCTTTGCATGCTCAATGACGTGTTTAATGTCACCTTTCCCACTGTAAATCATCCCTGAGTAAATCCACAAGGGAGAGTGGTACTAGGAATTAAGCAGGAGAGAAATAAAATTCATGACCATGTGGTTCTATCTCAGGGAATTTGGTACGTATTGACAAGAGAGATTCACACCTGACGGGGCCGAGAGCTAATTTGTAGTAGGGCTGTTTATCTTCTGCCTGAAAGGAATGCTTTTTCATATTTAATGTGCATTTTCCTCATCTCCGTGTGTGTATGTGTTTGTGATTTAGCGTGGCTAAGGGTACATCTGGTTTTGCTGCTTGGCAAAAAAGTACTTCCAAATTTTGGGCTAATTCAAAATTGTAGGGTTTTTCCTATGAAAAAAGTAAAGGAGGGGCGGTTTGTTCTCCAAAAACTGGATTTGTTCTATTCATGGCACACAGCACTGTCTTAGGTAAGGAGTATTTGATCTCTTCTTACAACATTTGTTTACAGTTTTGAACTGAGAAATGGAAAAAAACCCCAAAACCAAAAACAACTGTATTACTATGCTAAACCAATATGGTAAATGACCAAACTGATCTTTTGTACTATTTGTCTTCCAACATTCCAGGTGGAAATAATCCAGCACATTTATATGCTGATTTATTACAGTGTGGAGTAAAACAAAATAGAGAGAAACAATAGGAAAAAACAAGGAAAAAGAGGAATGAACTAAAAAAGAATTACATTTTAAAATAATAATAATCTCTCAAAACATTACCTGCCAGTTTTGAAAGGCACTGCGATGCCAGCAAGGGGAGCCCCAGTCCTGCCTCCTCCACGGCCATTGCAATGTCCGTACAGAGGTGCAACCACTCAGGTGGTGGCAGGGGGACAGCAACCAGCACCCTCACAACAATTAGCAGCGTGACAATGGTGTTTAAGCCCATAGGTAAAATTTCCCAATACTTAAAAAGCTGACAGTGTTTTAGCCATCAGTTCCCACAATGATAAATGCACTAATGGCTCAAAGTGAATTTTCTTTCCATACAACCGCTCCTTTGATGCCTTTACCTAACTCCTCAGATGCATCGTCCCTTGCCCCTCTGTTCCCTGCTGAAACCTTCCTTTTTTCCATCTCCCCTGATTTCAGCTCTAAATACTGACCCTAATCATTTTTGCTTCTTTTTCTTCCCTGGGTACTTACTCTCGTGCACAGGTTCTTTCTGAGTTTTGAGGGAGTACCTCAAAATCTTGGTTTTTCTGCCTGATGGCTTTGAGAAGGGGTGATAGCTAATGGAATCTAGCTATCATTTGTCTTAAAAACACTGACATGTAATATATTGCTTCTAAATATTTTTCTTCCCCTCCCATTTCTGGAGATCTTTCATTAGTGCCAACTGCATTTTTTCAGAGCAATGACCCACCTTTTTACTAATTTTTTTTTCCTGCTAGTAGAGAATATAACTTACATAATAACTCCCATCAGCAGGTGCAGAAAGGTGAGAAGTGCACAGGGCTTTCAGGGTACTGCACCTTTTCCCTGACCTAGAGACACTATAATTTATGAGGTCCAAAGTCTTTCTTTTATATCTTCTAAACCGGAACCAAGGGAAGTAGACATCCAACCTTACTGAGACCGAAAAGCCTGCTCAGATAACCTCCTGCTTGCGTATGCTGACGTCCCCATACACACTGCCTATTTCGCTTACTGCTTTATCAATTTTGATAGCGATATGATAATGACTTCTTGAAGGTGCCTTTATAAACTTCACCTGTACCTGTTTCCCCGGCACTAGGTGTGTGTGTCAGCACCCGTATGTCAGCATGCACCTCGCTGGAGTAGGTGCTTGTACGCAGAGCCTGTGCCTGCGTTTTGTCTGCATGTGCTTTGGAGTACCGAGCAGAATAAGTAGCTCAGAAAAATCTGACTGACACCAGTAGTTTTAAGCTCATGCACATCTAGCTACTTGATCAATTTGTTTAGTCCAGTGGTCTCCTTTATTAGGAGCCTTAGGGTTTTTCTTTTGATTTGGCAGGATGATTATAATGAGAGCTCCTTAGTGCTACTACACCAGGGTATCTGCCCACTTGGTCTCAGCCTCTGCTGTATAGCTTGTGATTAATGTAAAACAGTCAGATGCCCTTTAGATCAGTCAAATTTGGGGAATTCTATTATAAACACTAAAAGTGTGCTGACCGCACAAAGCCCTTGGTGGTACCAATTAAAGACAGCGTCATTCACACTTGGCACTTCTCATGCTGCTGATTTTTTTTTTTTTTTTCCTTTTTCTTTTTTCTTTGCACAGCGAATCTGTTCTACAGCAGTGGTGGCCCCTCTACTGCCATGCACCTGTGCCATGCATGACTTCCTTGGGTAGTGGGGAAACACCTTGCTTTCCACTCTCGCTGCCCAATTTCTGTGCCCCTTAGCTAGCCCTCAATCTGGGCAGACGTGAGCAATGGGATTTGGGCGCAATATCCCTTCATGTCATCATGCAGGGATGGGGAGTATGGCCTGGACTGCCCCCAGCAAAAAGCCCCATAGTGTCCCTTCTTCGCTGGTGCATTGCCTCCAGGCTGTCACCGCAGATCATTTGACTAATTTCATGGTAAGACCCTAGCTTATCAACATTATCTTTTTATTCCAGTCAGTATTCCACGTATTCCTTGAATGTCATGAGTGAAGAGCTGGATTATTCACAAAATGTCCAGTGTTAAATTCTATTTACATGCAAAAGTTGTGCCAGCTTACCCTGAGGTTAAATCAGTGCAAACCCCTTCTGTGAGGACTCTTCTAAACTAATGAGAATGACCTCCCATCATTTCTTTAATTAAAGAACAACAACAACCTAAATCAAGATAAAACATGCTTCATATTAAATAAGGTTGGCCAAGCAAATGGTTTTGCATTGCTTGAAATGCTGACTACAGTTTTTTGTACTGACTGAATTACGCGAGCGCTTTGGGCAGAGCAAATCTCAGCTCTCGTTTCTGACTTCTGGCTGAGTGGCTGCAGCGGTGTGGGGGTGTTACACCTGCCCCCACCAAAGTCAGCAGAGTTTTTGCCTCTGCCTGTGAGGTGGCCAAGGTCTTTCTCCAACATACACATTTTGTGCCAAATCCCATGTATCACTTTCGATATCTCACGAATTCGTATAAAGTGTCTGGATCAAGACAAAGCTTTATTTTTCATGAAAGTTACCCCACCCCCCCAATCCCCCCATTCCGTGTTTGTCAGAAAGGAATAAAACTGCACCATACAAAAGCAGAGAGAAAAATCCTTTATTTATGAAATTTTATCTTCCAGAGTAAGGCTTTTTCTTGCATAAGGCTCTCCATAAATCTGGGGTCTTGTAACTTTGATCTGTTCACCCTCTGTCTACAACATATACTCCAATTGCACTTCTTAATGGACTATAAGGAATTGACGGACCTTAGTGTAAGAAAAAACACCAGTACTGATTTCTTATTTCTCTGCTCATTTCTAAAAAAAAAAAAAAGACCTTTAAAAGCTACGTAGATGACACTTTCAGTTGCGAAGGCAATGGCTATCCTTTCTTTCATTGCTGATACAGGAAACCACTGAGAACAGAAACAGTGTAGTTTCCCATCCAACAACAACAATCTCATCACAAATCTTGTGACCATCTAAGAAGATCATCTTATTTCTCTCAAGATATCCCCTTCTAATCCAGCTGTTTTCTAAGTCTGTCCTGAAAGATGATTATTCAGCTGCTTTTCACAGACCTAAACCCTTCACATGCTCAAATCACTCGTTCACGTAGGGGTTGTTGTCTCCCCATGGGACTCTCCCCATCAGTGCTCAGACCCTCCTGGAAGGGGCTTTATGCACAGCGAAGCCAACCAGAAAAGTTGCCCCATGAGGCTGCGGCACATCCATGGTGTTCACTGTGTCTGTGTCTTACTTGAACAAGAACCTTACAAACAAAATCACTGTGATTAATCCTAGCAGAAAATGTGGGCAAAGCTGGAATGTGATTTTCTTCTCAATCAATATCATGGAGCTCCCACCAATCTTTTAATAATGTTTTATTCATGGATGAAAAGATACTAGGGTCCCAATATATTATAGCCATTCACGTTTAGACCTGGAAATGAACCCAAAAATAATCATAATATTTTGTTGCCTGCTACACGTAGAGTATACACTCAACTTACTAGTATATAAATTAAAGATAAACTGCATATAATCCCATTAAGCATTAAAATGTAAGCAAACAAATTGACTAACAAAATATAGCAGAGTGGCAGAAAAAGAAAATAAGCTCAGAAAATAATTGGTTCTAAGGAAGTTAATGAAAGTTTGTAGTATGCTTTTTATATCAATAGAGTTCAGAAGAGATTATTTTTTTGAAGTGTTACTCACAAATCTCCTGTATCCACAATAGATCTTTTGTTAACTGTACCTGCACATTTATTGTGTATGACAGCCTAATAAAATGAAGTCATTTTAATAAACATTGTATCAGAATATCCTATCTTCTATGTGGCAATGCGAATTTCCACTACTGAAGGAAACATTTAACATTTTCACCATTTTAATACTTTTAATAAATATTTGCAATTCCTGTGATAATGCATAACGGCAGAAAAATGCGTTGCCTCCAAAATTTATGTGGCTGCTGGCAGGTGGCCATTTTCCAATTTTCTGTCTCACTAATATACATTTATTATGTATTTCTAAGGGTTTTTTTTTTTCCCCAGTATTTTGCTTGCCATAAAATTGCTATTTCTTTTACAAGAGAAAACGCTCATGACAAAGAAATTCCAATTGAACCTAAAACTGACAAATGGACATCTGCTGGCCAAGCCAGGGAAGAAAAGCATTTGCCTGACGTACGTCTCGGTTTGACCCCTTCCCATCAGCTGAAGCCACAAGACGTTTGGATCAGAGACTCATATTCTGAACTGATAACAAGAATCAGTTCTTGCTTAGTAATATTTTCTGAAGTGTGACATTGCATTGCATCATGTTACACACAACATGACATGAAATAGCATAACGCTACATGATGGGTTATGACATAGGGAAGTAAGGTGCAAGTTAATATTATGCATTACATATTGGGGTTTTTTCTAAATTGTTGGATCAAAGCATAAGATGAGCTGCGAGTGGTCTCTTCTATGCTGGCTTTATGTAACAGCCATCGTTATAGGATAATTAAGCCTCTATTGACAGCTGAAATCCTTGAATCTTTGAATAAGCACATATCGTTCTCTATATTTAAGTAGTAGTATTCATTTGAAGAGCAAGGGAGCAGTGACTCTCTAAGTCTGAAGCATAAACAGACAGGCAATAAGAAGTGGTAAAACTACTAAAATGATATATACTTATCCTCTAAATGGAAGGATGCTGATTTTGTAAAACTCTTTATTACATTCATAACAAAGCAGGGGATATCCTATATCACAGTGCATGTGCTTCTTGAAGATCCTTTCTGGTAGCAAATGCTGTTCAGAGAGCACGATTTGTTATCAGAGAGCTATTTACGATGGCCAAGATAGAAGGGCACTGAATAAATATCTATAGCTCTCAGGAACTGAAACATGATGGTGCAATAGATGGAAAGAAATATCTCAAATAAGCAGAGGAACAGAACCTCCCTAGAAAGGTGACTGCACATTCACTAGCTTTTTCTTTTTTTTCCCCCAAAGCTGTGAAGCAACAGGATAATCCAAATTAATAATGTACTATAACGGAAAGAAAAAGATTGCTGTGTGCCTAAGCAGAAAGTGGTATGTTGGGGTTTTTTTCCTTAATGTGCATGAGAAGGATTTTTTTTTTTTTTATTAATAAGAACTGTAAAAAACAAGACCAACTAGGAGGCCTTTTCAGACTTCCCTGCCAATGAAACCTGGGGCAGATTAGCATTATTATTTTTACCATTGCTCATAGGTAAAGCATGGGCGTGTAGCCACTAGTAGACTCTGATTCTAGTGAGAGGACCCGATATATGCAGCACTGTGAAAAATGAAACTTGGGCTACTTACACATGTTATTAGTGTTGTGAACACCTTCCCTCACCCCCACCTTCTGACTAAATTAAATTTTCTCTGTGATGCATGCTAAAAAATATAGGGATAGTATGAAGAAGTAAATTGCAGAAAACACCAGTGTATCACGGATGCCCTCTGGTCAGATTTTCAGAAGTGCTGAGCACCTGCTGTTTCCGACAACTTCAGAAAGAAAATACGCGTACGGTGCCCTGGCAATAGGAAGGGCCAAAGCCTCTGGTGTCTTGGTGCCCTGGAAATCATTTCTCTGATAGGATACAGCACGGCTTATCGACCATGCGGGTGACATGCGTAGAAATTAAAGATTGATAGCTGACTTGTAATGAGTTTAGGAGTTAGAGGTACAGAGTGTTTTTCTTATATATAATTTATATTTATCTGCTGCCAGACTACATTCCACTTATCCTGGCCCTGTTCCAAGAATGCATTAGCATTAACTGCAATTAGTGTGAGAAAAATTAGGTTTCTTCAACCTGTATTTCAATAGGACTTTAGGGCCTCTGCAGCAGGTGACAGGACTTCTTGCCAAGATGCACAAATAGATGGACCCTTATTAAGGCTGATTTCTGATGCTGATTTGTGCTCTTCCTCTTGTCCATCTATTATTTTTCTTTGATTAAACTAATTCCTGGAATGATAAATACAGTCTCCTTAGCAAAGAAAACTTTCCTGTATCTGTGCTCACAACATCAGAAGAGGCAGATTTGCTTCATCAGGTATTGTTAAATATGCTCAAAAAGAACTTCTTGGCCATAAAGAAGTGACAAAAATAATACCGTTCATTGTGGCACCTTCCCTGCCCTTCCTAACATCAGGGAGCACAATCCCGCCTCGCTGCCGTGGCACGCTCTGCAGTAGATGAGGTGCAAGCGAGGAGCATGATGCATGGCCACAGCAGTGACCACTCAGTCTTTCTGCACAGGATCACTGTGTCTTCAGTGCCCAGTTTGGAAAAAAAAAAAAAAAAAAAGAGCCAATCCCCACCAATTTGGTTTTATTTTCCCTGGTGCAGGCCTTACAGATAAATATATTGATGTCAGTGGCAGGTGTAGACAGGCTGGCGTTTGCTGAACCCACGTTGGCTCAGTGAAGCTTGGCAGGCTCAATTAGGTGATGGTACAAAAAAAGCGTAGGACCGTTTGCTTTGATGAAAGCAAGACATAACTGCTGTGCCTAAAACCTCAGGTTTTCACTGTCATGCCCGACAGAGTGTATTTGCTCAGGAAAAGTTGCAATTCGTGTTAGATTACTAGTTGGCATTTGACTGTAATTCATAGAGCAATAAAGGCTACAGAGGGTCTAGTTAGGAAAAATGCAGCTGAGCAGTATGTGATAGCTGCTGGGGCACACAGGCTGTGTTTAAGTTAATCCACTGCCATCTTTCTTTATCTTGGTCAGACACCGCATTCATATTTTCACCAAAGCAGCAAAGTGACTTTTCATTATGCAAACTGCTGTTGCTTCATGGTCTGGGAAGCCCTCAAAGAGGGTAGGGAGAAGATGGTGTTCTCCTTCCCTGAGTTATAAAAGGACAAGACTACAAACAGTTAACTGAGAAGTAGGACTGGCTACTGTACAAGAGGTTAAATCTCTAATTTGCTAAGGAATTACGGGCAAGTTGCTTCATTGTCTGCATTTTTTGTTTTTCCCTTTACTTGACCTATGTTGGCCCCAGTTCAGGAAAGAATCGCTATTTAGAAAAGTGCTTACTGGACTTAATGTGAATGTTTCAGTGCTTTTCTGAACCAGTCCTGGAGACGCTGCAGCGCTGCATACGTACAGGGCAAAGGCACGTTTTTTCACTGATGAGCATGGGCTTATGCGGTTTGGAAGTGATCAGGTAGAAATTTTCTGTTTGTTTGTTTTTTACTGAAAATTAATTGTGTCTAATGTAAAATTATTACATTTTTCTTTTTCATGAAAAGCGTCTTATCTATTTTGAAACTAATTCATGAGAATTTGGTGCAAACTTTTCAATTTTCCACTAGAATTTCTCAGCTGACTGAAAAATTCTGGCAGTCTTACAACTGTCAAAAAAATTAATTATTTTTAATAAATAGTATTTTATAATCATGTCAATTGTCATATATATTTATACATGCTTGTTTTATACATAATTTATGTAATAAACAATTGATAAAAATATTAATAAATAATTGCACACAGTTGTTATAGGGTGATGCTCTAATAAATAGAAATAATTTCTGATAGAAACATATCATTAGTATTAGGGTTTCAGGAGAAAAAATGTCATGATTTTTCTTTGCAATGGAGTTGGTCGTGAATTCTTTGTTACTAAACAGTAGACTTTTCTATATACTTTTTTTTTTGTCTAATTGATTTCTTCTTGCTGAGTTTACAGCCATGCTGCCTTTTTAGAAGTGCTTTGTGGACTTGCTCTCGTGATATTTTGTTGCGATTAACCCATCCCATACTAGAGAACTGTCTGTGTTTTGTTTCCATTTATTTTATTAAGTGGAGGATACATCATTAAATTTTTGTGTTGCTCATGTTCAATGCACATTGATAAGAACCAGATACTTGAAGAAATGGAGAAAAGTAGATTAAAGATTTCCTGTCCCATTATGGCTAGCTTTCTCTTAGATGAAATGAAGAATTTGTGAGTGGACACAAGCAGGTGATACCATCATTTCTCTACCAGTAAGCTAACTGTATCAGTGCTCTGAATCTCAGCATCTTTTGATAGTGATTTCCGTGCGAGAAGAACTCACATTTGCATATTTCTTACTCTGGTGCGTATATGCTGTTTCCTTAGCAATGGGCTGTGGATTATGGTCCAGCTCTGCTGGGTCACTTGTCAAAGTATAATAATTCCCTTAGACTTTTTTTTTTGGGGGGGGGTGCACTAGTATTTTCAGATCTTGCAGTGTGAAGGTTGCCTCAGATATGAATGACAGATAGATGAACGGGAAACGAAGAGATTGCTAAAAAAAAAAAAAGACAAACTGCACTTTGCACAAATGATGCACTTGAGTAGTGAACCTGATCGTCATGCAGAGATTTAAACTTGTGCTGATGCTGCATCCTGGCACCTCTGCCCTTATGAACCTCAACCCCCAAACCTGCAGGGGAGCATGTGCGTTCTCCCCAGCAGCGAGCACGGTGCTGCTGATTTCATCCATGTCAGTGAGTTTGGATTGCTTGCAAAAGATTTCTCGGAAGTAACTTTTCATTACAAAGGTTGGCCGTTAAAAAAAAGAAAAAAAAAACAACAAACACCAAAAAAAACCCCCACCAAGCAAAGAAAAACACCTGACAACAGGGAAAACACTTCTCCATGAATCTTCTTAAGCTCATACATTTTATAAGTATTTAATGTGATACCTTGTAGGGACAGCAGCAGATGACTGCAACAACTTTAAAGAACAGCTTTTTTTCTGTTGCTTCTTTTACAGTGTGGCCCAGTCGTCTTCCTAACAGATATCGCTTGCACAGTATCACCATTTCTCTTAGGATAATCAGTACAGGTTGGTAATAATGCACAGCAACATACAATTAAAAATTAATAGTAAAATTATTACATTATTCTCTTCTAACAGAAAAAAACTCCACCTTACAACAAAGGCCCTTTAAAGCACTTTGGCTGTTTTCCAAAATAACTAATTAATACCCCACCTAGCACTACTTCTGTGAAGCGGACATGTTTTTGCCGCGCCGGAATTGCTGACTGTCCGTCGAGGAACCGGGCAGGTGGCAGGGAGGGAGGGCTCTGCTCAGCGTCCCTCTTCACTCAGCAGTGCCAGTCACACCACGCCAGGAAAACCTGCTCAAATGGCAACGGCACGGCAAGTCAGGCTTTTATATAATCGGAATAATCCGTGACATTCAAAACTGCGAGACAATGCGTTGGGAAGTCTAGAGAGAGTGGATTTGCCTTCCTCAACACTAAAACAAAGGCTTTGCAATGTTACACATATTATTCTGATCACAAAAGTATCTTGCATTAGGGCTTTCAGCGTGAGATAATTGACCTTGACATTGCTTTCAGCTAAGGGCACATAACTCTTATCGCAGTGACTTATCTTGAAGAAAAGCGTGCAACTGCAAAGAATATTTACTTACTATCTTCGCTTTTTTTTTTTTATTCTTGAAAACTGCACTGCAAGGACAAGTAGGCAGAAGTGTAGTGAGGGATGGAAGGTATTTTATGTGGATGAACACATGAAGAGGTGATTATGTATTGCTAAAAGTCTAATCCTTGGATAAACTGCAGTTTGCTATTAATTCTTTGGACTTGCTTAGCTGCTACTTAACATTTCCATGACTTAACAATTATATTCTTGAGCTACGAGTAACTTTTCGACAAAATGTGTAGGGATTAGAAACATTGATAATTATATTAATTAATATTAATGGAAGTGACAATATTTGTAGTCATATGACAAACATAAGGAAAGCAGGGCTTTAATTTTTATCAATTAATTCTGTTTCTAATTGCTTTCACTACTCAATTGTCAGAATGTGTTCCACTTGCAACAAGGAATGTGTTAAGCAGGAAACACAGGCCAAAATCAAGGGGAAAGGGAGACGTGTATTTGTTTATGGTATCGTCTGTTATCCAGAAACATACTTAGCCTTGTCTGTGGGCTTTGCATTTTTCTCCTATCTATTTATTATAAATGCCAATCATCTGGAGTAATGAGTTCAGTTGGGATGGGTTAGTAGGTAGAGAGGCAGTCAGAAGCAAAAATTGCCACTTAGTGAAGAGTTCTCCAAATTACCAAATATCCTTCTTCCCTCACCGTCCCATAGGTGCGGGATGAGCACAGGACAGCAAGACAAGCAGACCTTGGCAAAGAGAGTTCAGTGTGTGTATCTATACTGACTACTCAGATTTGTTTAATACATTTGATTGGATTGAAGTTGTCTCTAGAGGAAGGCAGAGAGCTGCAGTCCATTGGCCTTAATCCTTCCCTGTGCTCCCGTATCTTTATACTGCTCCACCAGCTCAACACCGCCGTAAAACCAACATAATCCACCCTCAGCGCTCCCTGGTGTGAGGGAAATCCCTCTCCAGATCCCTTGCTGAGCATCACAGCTGCCACAGAGGCTTCTTGGCACCAGGAGGAAGGCAAAAGCCTCCCTGCAGATGTGTCCAGCGCAGGGTAGAGCCGTGAGATGATGCTCTTGCTTGGTGTCCCACCAGGCTGGGGGAGCACAAAACCCCAGCCGTAAGGGTGGAGGCATCCATCGAGAAAAAAATCATACCCATAAAGTTTTCTGCATGAAAATCTTCATGTCCTGAAATCGCTCTCCTCAGAGAGATTTCAGCCCATAAAGAAATCTTAATGCGTTGAAGTTTCCTTTCGCACAGAGCCTTCACCACATAACAATCCAAGAGGCCAATAAAACAAATAATGACTATCTCCTGGGGCAGCTGCAATAAAAAAAAAAATGCCACCAGCTAAAAATTGTGCCTTTAATGGCTCTTCAGGCAAGACATCAACAATCTCTGCCACTGCTAATCCCCTCATGTGGGTTTACACTTGCTGCCCTCTCAGCCTGTGCCCAGATGCTATATGCAACATTTCGGGGTCAGCTTTTCTTCTCAGCTCATCCCTCCTCTGGTCCTCCTTAGGATTACACCCCTGTAAGACTCTGACTAAATATCTCGCCCGACATACAGATGAAGGAAGCTGTCACCCATTAAATGCTGGTTTAGTTGCCTTTTGGCTTTTGCCGGCTCAACTGGGAAAAGCTGGTGTGTGGTCGCCTTAGCTGTGAGCATGTTGGGCATTGGTGCGGGAGGCAAAGTGGCTTGGGGAGTTACCCACTGACACCCCCATGAATCTGGGGAGACTCACCAATGAGGATGAGGTGATCCCCCCCCAAATTTCTGTGTTTCCCCTCCTTGTTGACAGCCGATGCTGATCCGTAGCATATTTGCATCTATGCATATTTTTAGGATAAAAATCAGGAAGCATAATTTTATCTTGTTGTGCGAGCCACATTGTCCAAAGGCATTCAGGACAGAGTCAGATTTTTGCACTGGTATAAACGTTGCTTCTTCTCCGTATCCCCATCAGGGGACAGAGCTCAGAATTTGTCCTTTTGTGTTTGTTTCCACTACGCCAGGATGGACCTGTGAGCCTTTGCTTTTCCCCATCAGGCAGCATAGATTTAACGTATCGAACGCACCAGAATTGCTTAATGAGTGCTCAGTGAATATTAATAAAAGTTTGGACGTGACTCAGGCTACAATGGATGAGAAGTTTGAAAGCTTTGGTTCAAGATTACAGGAGGCTGTGAGAAAATATGGTATCCAGCAGCTAGCATATAGTGCAGATATTTCACTATCCAGGGATCTCTAATTACTAATAATGTACAGGAACAGTATGATATGTCCTTACAATTGCAGAATCCTTTTCAAAGATAATCTTTAATAGTTTATTTGACAACCTGTAAAATTATAGAAAATTATTAGTCTTGGGAATTACAAAAATCCCCATAGTACAGTCAAACAATAAAATTATAATTACCTGTGGGTAATTGAAATTTAACTGTTTTTTTATTGTATATTACACATCAATAGCAACATAAGTTCAAGAGTATCCCCCTCCCCTCCCTTTTCTTTTCCTTACAGAAGCGGGGAAAATGGACAACCCTGCTGGTAGCTTGTGAGCCCTTGTCACAGAACAGAGCTTGAACAATTTCGATTAAAGCAGTATGTTCGAGACTGTCATTAGACCTGCATTAAATTACATATCTGGAATGTTAAAAATAAAGAGTACTGAAGCTTATTCACAGCTGCCTGTGGTAAAGTACGTAGTCAAGGTTTTGATTATCTTTAAAGTTCTTATTTTTCTCTTTTCTAAAACTTATTGTTTCATCAAACAAATATCTAGCACATTTAAGAACAGTATGAGCACATGAGCAGAATTGCTTAAGATGGATAAAGCATTAGTGTGTCTCCATTCTGTGCTTGGTAGTATTGTTTAGTACTAACAATGGTAATTTATGAATTATACAAGAGGGAACAAAGCTCTTCACCGGTCTCGTAGCTCCAGAACTACCTATGACGAGGCCCAAAGCTTGAGACCCTTTCCAGACCTCAGGGGGTGGGGGGGGCAATCATTTAATATTAGCACTTGCTTTACCAGATTTTTGCCTTGTCCTCTCTCAGTGACCCCATGGAGGCTGCTTGGTACTCAGCACCATGGCACATCAAGACTTCCATGGCTTTTTTTTTTCTAAATCAGCAAAATTATAACCTTCTTTTCCTTTTTTCCTTCTGAACTAGGGCTCGTGATAATGAGGCACGACTGTTCCCCAGCCCTCCTGTCTGCAGCCTGCTCTTCTTGTCTAGTAGGCGAGACCGTCCAGTCTCTTGCTGCATCACTTGTGATGGCGTTAGAGATTTTTAGAACAAGCTTAAGGACAAACCCCAAGCTTTTTGGATACTGTTTGACCAGCATAAACCCTAAAATATGGTATGTTTGACACTGAATTTTCTATGCGACAGCTTTGTTATATACTACTAAGATGCACAATAATGGTGTTTGCTTCTATATGAGGATCAGGCTGGCTACTTTTATTTGATTCTGTAAAGTAAAGTACTTTGTGATCATTATGTGCATATAACTGCATAAGTGAAAATAACTGTTTTATTAAGAGTTTCAATTAAAGTGTTTAATACATAGATTTTTATCATAAAAGAGGCATCACAAAGACTGAGTACAACATAATGGCAAGCCAGCTATTGTTATGATTATTATTACTATTATTTATGTATAACCATTGAAGTATTACCTGAAAACTGGGACATGGAGTGCCTGAGCCCCAAAGAACTCATAGTAACAGCTTTTTTTGGAGGAGACAACAATACAAAACCATCTCTGTTTTGTGGCACAATTAAAGATGTATACAGACCAGACTGGACACCTGTGATCCTGGAAGGGTTTTCCCATTTCCAAAATTCAAGGCAGGCAAAAAAAAAATTCCGTTGTATCCATTATTGCCTGCCTTTTTTATTTAGGTGCTTTTACTCTTCCCACTGCCTTTTTTTCCATGCCCGTCAGTGTGATGGGCATCCCTGCACGTTAGAGCTGTGATGCGTCTGCCCAGCAAAGCAGCTGGAAAGTTCTCATCAAAGTGGTATCTCAGCGCCTTTCAAGGGACCTGAGGAGAGATGTTTTGCCTATTTGCTTGTCCTGCTCATCTGTGATTTAAGCGTCTTGGCCTCCTAAAAGCTACAGCGGAGCATTCATATTAGATTTAAACCAAGTATAAATCTTTCAAAAGGAGAAACCCCGAGAGGGACTGTATCATCAAAGCAGCTAATGGTCTAAGCTACAGCAGAGGAGAGACGGGGCCAAAATCCCAGTCCTTACCCAAATAGCCATGACCTCATGTAACGGAGTGAGGGGATGTAGCTGAGAGGTTTGTTTTGCTTTGGCTGTTTCCTAATCCTGACCCTTGACCAACACCTGAGGGCTACAGGAAAGTTTTTCTGCATCCTTATCTTGACCCTCATTCCCTGGCAGATTCCAGCTGCTGAGCTCAACTGCCCTAAAAAAAGAAGCTGGAGAGCTGTTGTCCACTAGGATTTATATAGCTGGGATGCTTGGAAACTAAATCTTCCAACCACTAAAAGGCACCGTACTGTAAGACAAAGAGCAGGAGATAAATTCTCCTGCCTTTGAAATTTCTGCTCATGTCACTCACTAAGGCTAATTTTTACCATGTTGACTCTAGTGAGAGGAGCTATTCCTACATGTCTTACTCTGGACTGTGACACAGGGATGAAGTGAGAATTAAGGATGAGCAATTGTAGCACTGTCAGGATTAAAGCCAGGTTAAATTTTTCGTTTTGCTAAAAAGTCCCTTTTTCACATAGGAATTGGGAAAATGCAACATGTTGAAAAGGACCAAAAGGTTATTATTTGCTTCCACAAATATGATTCAAATAGAGAGACTCAAGCCATATGCTAATGGCAAAGTATTTTCAAGTGAAAACACAAGCTTTTAGGGCTAGCCATTGACACTGAGTACAACATAATGGGAGGGTCCAGAAGAGGCTTCACAGAGCTCTTCACGGAGAGCACCATTAATGGTCCTTATTTTGCTCCCATCTGTAGGGTGTTTGAGCTCACAAATGTTTGGGTAAAGAAGGCTGCTAGCTTCCAAATTAAAAAAAAAAAGGTTAGGCAATTTTTCTTTCTCGTGGTTGAGATTAGAATGTTAATAAAAGAGTTAATCCCAGCCTGCCCAGCAAAAGGGACCAGCTCACATTTGTGAGACTTCAAAAGCCTTTGGGGCGGGAGCGAGAGAGAGAGAGAGAGAGAGAGAGAGAGTGTGTGTGTGGGTGTGTGTGTGTGTGTACGGTTGTTGTGATTTCCTGCCAGAGCTGTCCCAAGAAGACAGGGCAGGGGGCTGTTTTTTTGAAAGAGGAGTTTGGCCTTTAACTAAATCAGCTGGAGTGAAAATAAAAAGGTTAGTGTAAAATGTTTTTGAGTGAACCCCAATTCAATAATGTTCTGGATATTTTGTAGTTTCTTTCCTGTGAGAACCTAAAATTAAAACTTACTACAGAGCAATGAAGGCCAACCACAGCATTTCAACCAAATGGCCCAGAGAATCTGGTGGTTTGTTTTTTAAAAATTTCATTATGATCACTTAAACTTTTAAATATGTTAACAGTTTGAAATAAAAAAAAAGACTTATTCAATTTAGGAAACATTCAGCAAAACTACCTCTCCTCATATTTGAAAAAAAAAAAAAAGTATAGTAGTGAGAAATGTTATATAAATTTACTAAATGGTTTGGTGGACCTGAGAACAGAAAAGACTCGGAGAGCATTCTGTCTGAAAAACAACTCGCACACAACACACCACTGTTCCCAAATGATGGCCCACTGACTGCTGCTTTGCTAAACCACTTTCAGCCTGCTGGATCACCAGCTTCAAGAAAGCCTCAGTGCTGGGATGCAACCTGGCCACTCCTTAAAGAAACAGAACTTGCTCTTAAGCAGCAGCTTGTAGTCACATAAGGGAAAATGTGGCCAAAGCACTGTTGCACAGTCTTTCGTCGATGGATGAAGATGTTACCCAGGGATTTTGCTGCACTCAGCAAAGAGTTTTAGAAGTGCAGCTTTTCAGGCTTGTAGTTTTCAGGGTTTGGCTCCGTCTGATGAGTGAATGGTGGCAGGCTGGGGCAAAGCCATTTTAGAACAGGTGATTAATTACAGAATAGGCTTTCTGAGCCTTTTCTCATTTCTGTGTTATTTTCATTCTTACCATTTGCAACCACAGAAGTGTTTGAGACCATAGGTGGAGGACATGCCTGCGTTACAGCCCTGTGAGTGTGCAGAGAGGGGTTGGACGCTCCTGTTTCTTGCCTCCAGGTGGCTCTACATTATGCCCAGCCAATTACAGCACCAGGCAGTTATTTATAAGGAGACCTGGATGTCCGTTTGCTTTCCAGCATTGAGGGAATGCTTATTGCACAGCATAGAAAATTACCTTAGGCCTTGTTGGGTTTTTTCCTAGGAAAAAAATATACTACAGTCTGGGTTACTTATATGCCTCCATGACTGGTGTCCCCCTACACAGATGAGGGTCCATACTAAGAAGTAGCGTAAATGTCATAGTCGATATCCCTTGGCAGAGAAACTGCACTGCAATTTCTTTTTTCTTCTTTTCTTCCTTTTGCACGAGGCTCCCCTGCTACCAGCTCACCATTTCCTATAAGGCATTGTGTTAAAGTTATATAGTGTATCATATTAAATTTTATAACAGTGCTTTGTGTTTTGAAAAGACTTGGGGGGGAAACAGCATCAATCAGAGAACCACATTTGATAGACTTGGAAGGGGCCTCCTGGGTCATTTTGTCCAAGACCTCTATGAAACAGGAAGGCTTCTGCAAAATACCTTTCCCATAAATGTATCTAACCTTTCCTTAAAGACACTGAGTGATTGTGCCATAAATACCTCAAGCAGGTAAACTAGTCTGATTGACCTTACGATCAAAAAGTGTCTCCTAATACTGTATATAAGGTACAATTTTCCATTCTTTCAGCTGTAGCTAAGCAAGAAAAAAGGGCAAATACACAGTAATGGGCAACAATACAGACTGTGCAAACAGTTTTGCTTTCACTTTACTGCCATCACCTACCATAAATCTGGATGTACCATTGATACTTGGTTTCCCAGTGTAGTGTCTGTGATCCTTGTAGTATCTATCTCACTTTATCTCTGACTTTTGGAGAGCCAACATTACAGAGTGTAGAAATAACGAAGACGTACGAGCAGCACTTTCCGATTCAGAAAGCCATTCAAAACCGTATGCCATATAGTTAAAGTATTTATTTCTATTTTCTATTTATTAGAATTTGTGAGTTGTTTCTTGTCAGCACCATGCGAGCTAGGGGAAGCACAGGGCTTTCTACAGCTCCGTCAGAGTGTCAAAGAATAATTTACATTCTCCTCCAACGATTGTGCATACTGAAAAATAAATACCTGGTAGTTTAGCTGTTTGTTGTTGCAATAGTAATGCATTGTGTGCTGGTTATGGCCCCACACTGCTCTGCCTTCTTTCTCTCAGTGAATATTAGGAGAAGTGTCATTTTGTGTAGATGTGTTGCTAAATCACAGACACAGTCATTTCTGAGAGCTTTCTGAGCTGCACAGGAACTATCTTTGGCTTGCTTTGTTTTGACTTTTTTTTTTTCTTTTTTTTTTTTGGGGGGGTGGGGGGGCAAGTGCTGAAAGGCAGTGAGAGAGCTGAAGGCCAGTTGATTTCCCACCTCCTTTTGTCAGGCGTATGCTACTTATGGAAAGGGGTTGTGTCATGGTGTCCATCTCACCCGGCTGACCACTCCCTAATTCGTTCTGGACGTAGGAGAAAGTTAAGAAACTCTTCAGTGTATCCTTGCAGCTCCCAGGGAAAAACCTGTCTTTAAAAGCTGACTATGCCACCTTGGTGTAAGAATGCACAACCATCTTCCAGGCATACATCAAGTTTTATTGTTGTCAGCAGCCACTTCCTGAACATCCAGCATCATACCAAAATGAGACCCTGAAGAAGTCTAGTAAAAGCTTGTGAAAAGATTTGGGACAAATATTATTTTAATCTGCAGCAGGCCCAGCTGGACAGCCTTTCTTCACGAGACAGTCTCATAAGAACACTATTCACAACCTGACCCACACTACCTGAGGAACACTGTAGAGGAATTTCTTCTTCAGAAGATCTGAGAAAGAATTTTTACAAGGTTGAGGTATCCTGAGCTTGGGTTTAATGTCCATTCATTGTTCTGGGATAGATCAGGCTGTGCTCATTTGGTTTTGGTGGTTTTGTTTGTTTGTTTGCTTGTTTGATAGTTGTACTTCTCATACACAGAGGACTGCTTCATAATGGGCCAGGAAAACTGGAGTTAAGGTCTAAAAGAAAAAGACACAGAAAAGGTAAGATAATTTAGAAAGAATATGGAGATCCTGGGTTTGAAGACATCCCTGCCCCCACTCCTCTGATGTACCTCCTTTATGCCTCATGCTTTTGTGCCGATTCAGACTGGCACTCACTTGTCCTTCTCAGCTCAGTGCTAATCATGTCACAAAGATCTCAAATAAGGCCTGAAATTACAAACTTTTTAAAAATACCTTCTCTACACAATTAACTAAACACCATCCTTTCTCTGATGTACAGAGTTTAAAAATATTTGTTTAGTATTTAATCACATAGAAATACAGGCTAAAATACACCTCATCCAGTTGTTTTAAGAGCAGAGGCTGGTGAGATTTTGACAATTCAATCTGATGCCATAAAATCAGAAGGGAATGTAAAATACCTATGCCAAGAAAAAGAATACAAACACTAACAGACCTGCTGTTTATTGCTTATGTTCTTTTCATCCACTGTCTTTTTCTCATCGAATCACCAAATCAAGCTTCCCTCATCATAACAGAGACGAGACAGTCCCAAGCCCAGCTCGCCCCTCGCTCCCTTCCTGCCTTAAACTCAGGCTACAGCAGCAGCCCTTCTCTGCGGAGATGACTGGAAGCCCACACAGCATTTGCTTACATAGGACCCTGGGTACTTGACCCACATGATGAAATCAGGTCTGCTTCCTTCATGCTGACCTGCTTCAGTCCCACACATCCCCATTTTCCTCTTGGCACCCCTCCATTCCCTAGACTGTAAACTCTGTGGGGGAAAGAGAAAAATATTTTTGTTCTGTTTTGTTAGGAGGGGCATGAAAGCAAAGAGGGCTTTTATTGTTCTTTTATTATTATTTTTTTGAGAAAGCTTTGTTTTTTGGTTGTTTGTTGGGGTTTTTTTAGCACAGAATTCTGAGCTGTAACTGTGGTGTTGGTACTCCTGAAAACAAAAAATGCATTTGCATCAGGTGCTCCTAAAACAAACAAAGATGTATCTTTCAGATTTTCTGATCCTGTTCAGTGCACAAATGCCAATCAGAAGCAAATATGGGGCTGTATCTTGCAATCCATTTTGATATTTACAACAGAACGTGGCATATCATTTAATTTAAATTTGCAGCATGCTCAGTGTAATTAATGCTGTGCAGTGCCTAGAAAATCCTGATTTCTTAATGTGATACAATGCATGCATGCTGAGACCTTTTTTTTAAACTACTGTATCATTTTGGAACATTAATGGGGAGGCACTACCATTAAACAGGAAAAAAAAAGAGCCCTGCTCACTTTCTCTTTATGAAACTTCCATACGGTTCCCCAAAATATGATGCAAACTACAGGTTTGTTTTAAAAGAGGGGGGAGTCAGAGATTTAATTTTCCCTTGAAACAGCATGATGCCTGAATAGCCAGGCAGCTATTCCTAAATTATGTGCATTTCATTCCTGGGAGCTGTGAGCATTTTGAATGGGCTGTTGTTAAATACAGTACACAAGCATAAATACTCAAGGGAACAGCTAGCTGAAATTTTGGCATGAGCAGAAATGTGATATCTATCGTGGTAGTATCTGAGCAGGTAATAATAATGCATATTGATTTGTCGGGGGTGCTGAGAGAGGGGGGTTTGGTATTCTGGGATGAGAACTGCTAAACTTGGGGGCATGTTGTGTGAGTGTAATAAGCCGTGGTACTTCCGCGCTCTGGTTTTGGCAGGGACAAAGATGTTCACATGTCATTTTCAGACCTGTGAGACTGGCCTGGGTCTCATTTTTGGAACCCAACCCAAGAGATCGAATGAATGATAAAGATACGTGTATATGTATATTATACATAAATGAAGCATGGGGAATTTACAGCTGTACCTAGCAAATTAAGTAACAAAAAGGCAATGTGCTTGGCAAGAAGGGTCAGGCCCAAAAGCCCTTCAAGGTCAGGAGCTTTACTGCCATGACTTCAGTGAGGTTGGGTGTTTATTTACTTACTTTCTCAGGCAGCTCTATGATTTGAATTGTGCAAAAAAGAAAAGAAAAAAACAACCAACACAACCCCTAACATTTTGCAAGGTATCAGTTTCTTCCAGAATGTACTATAAAAGCTCTGTTTATAGACCTGTTGATAGCAAAGCAAATTCTTCAGGTCCTCTAAATAAATCTGTTCCTAAATATAATGCTTCAACTTCTATATTCTCATCTGACACCTGACAATTCAACCTTAAGACTAATTGGTCCTGTCTTTGAACCTCTGCAAATACTGTATGAATGAGGAGGGTGGACAATTTATTGATTTAGACTGGTTTTTGAAAGAAGCATATGAGACAGATATGGTATCAGGTGTCACACACTGTATATTTTACACTCCTCAAACACATCCATAGGGGACGAGGAGTATGCAGAGGTAATGTTCAGCGGGCACCTGCAAAGGCAGCCGTCCTGCTGCCTGATACCTCTCTGAGTAATCAGCTAAGAGACACACCAGCCAGGAACAACTTAATTGGCCAAGCTTGAATTTCAGGGGTGTGGTGCGCTGGCTTTTCTGTTGGGAAGCCAGCCCGAGCGATGCGCTATCTCCACACGCAGGAATCCAAAGGGTGATTGTAGTGAAGGTAAGAAGGGGCTGGAGGAAGGGACGGCTGTTGAAATGAATGGCGGGATGTTTCAACACCTGTAACTGTATTTGTTTAGTGCTGTGCTTATTTGAGAACATTACAAGACAGGGCAGTGGATTTGTCAGGAGTGAAAGCATTTGTAAACTGGCTGTTTGGTTTGCGACAAAAAGTGTCATTGATATTAATAGCTCTGAGCCCCAGTAAAGACCTAAAAAAACCTAGGGAAATAACAGAACAAAAGACAACAGAAACAACATGGCTCTGAGGGTCTCATCACTGGGGATGATGATTAAGACGTGAGACGGAGGGCTGTCCCGCTTGTGTACGAGTTTGGCTGGGGAAATTACTCTCCTCCCGCTGTCTCGCTTCCCTCATCCATAATGAGGGCAAGAATAACTTTGCAGCACACTTTACATTGGCATTGCATGCTAACTTCATTACTGTTTGCAACAGCCTGTGCAATCCTCAGAGGAAAGGAATAATAACAAAGAAAAAAAATGATAATTACCAAGCACATAGTTTTCATCTATAATCTTCATTTCAGGATTCACTATTTCTGATGTCAATATTTTATAATGGAAGAATGAGATATGCTAAGTTTCTGTTTGATGGAAGTAAATTCAGATTTAATATTGCCGAGGAGCTGAATTTTTAATATACTAGAGCAGTATGCAGCTATTCCCCGTTTGCCGCTCCTGCCGTTCCTTTGTACCCGTTCAGCGATGTTCCCGTGACCAGGCGGAAAAATGGAAAGGAGCTGCTCGGAATTTTCAGTGGGGTGACAGTACTTTGTCATTTAGCTCTGTCACGATAATTGGGAGTGTCACACAATGAAGCAACATGACACACCCCTGGTAAATGAAGAGTTTTCAATGTGATGTACAGCCCCTGTCAACTGCCAAAGCTTTTGTTTGTTCACAGAGTGAGGCAGCATTTCCAGAAGAAAAAAAAACACACTGAAGAGGCACACTTATAAAGTTTGTTGTAAATTGATTTCCTCTGTGTTTTTATAAAATTGGCTATATCGTACGAGCAGTAGGAAAGTATCCTCTTTTATCACATGCTCCCGGCTTCCAGCCTGCTGAGGACTTTCTGCAAACTCTTTAGGAATTTACCTCTTTTCGTTAAATTGGGTTGGATCTCATTAATAAAAGAATGGTATAATGGAAAAGAGTTTCTAAAATTATACTGTAACCTAGAATTGCAGGATTCAGCTTTCTCTGCCTGAAGAAAAAAATTCTGAAGCATTAAACTTACTTTATCAAGCATTGCACCTGACATGCTCTCATAAATTTTACATACATTTTAACTTATTTTAATATTATGCAGGCCTGGTTTAAAATATTCTCATGAAGTAACTAAAATGAAGCTGCTCAGCCATAAATTAGAGCTAAAAAAATACTTGTTCCCCCCCCGCCCCATCAATATTTCTTTACTTAAAATCATGTGTTGTATGTAAGTTAAATTTTCCCTTGCTGAGATACTTTGTATGTCTTAATAGGCCTACCATAGAACCAGTGAGCCATATTTCTGTAGGGTTAAATGCACTCTCGTCACTGTTTTAGAGGTATCTTGTCTAAAAGCAGACATTAGTAACCCCTTGTGTGCCATTGCCATACTTCAGCTAGCCCAGGACCCACGACTAAATGCGAGGAGATGTATTTATTAATTTACTTATCTATCTACAGGAGCTGCCCTCTAGCAGCCCCGCTCGTCGGACGGGCAGACGAAGGGACAGACGGAGGCTTTGTGGTGATGCCTCTTGCAGCGCAGCAGGGCCGCGGCACCCCAAGGACGCCTCTTCGGCCAGTATCGTCATCCAGCAGGTACAACATCACTGACAACTAATCACAAAGCTCCATTTGTGTCCCAATTTCTTAAGCTATTTCAAAGTCACGGGTAAATTACACAAACATTTGCCTATCTAGACATAACAGGACTGTTATGAAATACTGTCAGCTTGTTGCCATTTAGCCTGAACACACACTGGATGTGTCTGTCAGGCCATACTTGGGCAGCTCTGCAGCATGCAACGTGTCCCAGACACTGGAGTGATTATGTCTGAATACTCCTTATCTGATTTAAAAGCCGACAATGCTACACATCTGCGCTTACGAGGCTCCGCTGTTACACTGCGACGCCAGTATTTATTTTGCTTCTGCAAGTTAGTTTTCCTTGAGAAGCAGCAGGGGCCTTCTTCAATGAACTGAAAAATGTGTATTGTATGAAGGTCTGTGGAGGGTTTGTACTGTAGTTCAATGGGCAAATGTGAGCCCAGGGGATGACATTTCAGTTAAACATTTGGTTTACATCTTACATGCCAAAAATATTAATGTCTCAACTTTAACAAACTGAATTCAGCACTTTTTTTTTTTTTTTTTTTTAAATGAAGTAATTATAGCCAAAACGTTCTGTGGATATTTATTCTTCCTTCTCAAAGGTGGAGTTTCGCACAGGAACATTTGGTTTCAGGGCTGAATTGTCAATATCTGCTCACTTGACACTTTCCCGTTAGTTTGTATTGGAAACCACCAGTAGTTTCTTTTCTTGTGTTTATTGTGTTACTCTCAGACCTTTGATCAAGACATCTTGGATAACAGCAAAGTCTAGCTTAATGCTGCTTATTTGCTGTTTTGGAAAAAAGTGAAGAATATGGTTTCTGTCAAAGGATCTATGAAGACAGTTAATGTAATTGAGAAGCAGAAGGGCATTTATGGAAGTGCATCTGAGTGTCCTCTTCACATATAATTGCATCAGGAATTCTACATTAACATGCAAGTCCTGTCCAAAGGAGGAGGAAAAAAAAAAAAAAAAAGCTTTTTTTTTTAGGTAGAAGCCCTCGGTGGGCAGTAAATTACCCATAATATCCCCCAAACTAGCAATTAGCCCTGTTTGCTGACTACCTGAATTGTTTCGCAGTAGTTCAGCACAGTCTTACCGGTTATCACCATACTTATCATCAGAGATGCAGTGTATGATTCCCGCAGCTTCACATACTGTATGCCTAGGGTCAGTCATAATAACAAATACATTTTATTTGCTTCTTTTGGCCCTTCAGAACTGTTTTCTCAGGCTTCAATATGTGAAGATAGCTGATGCTGCCACGCTGCTTGAATGGCAAGAATTTAAAAACAGAAAGCAATTCAGAAGTGTAGGTATATTTTGGTGTTAGTTAATATGAGTGTTTGTATTGATTCCTGTGTTAGCAGATAGTCCTAAGCATCTGCTCGGAGAGAGTGGGCTTGCTACCAATTTCTAGGGTTTTCAGAAGTTCTGACACTGGAAGACATTTTTCAACACAGGCCTGTAACTGAGTGTAAAACTGGAAACAAATTTTTTCCTCAATGCTGCTGAGCAGTTTTCATATCCGTAAACATGAATGCTTTGCCAAAATAGTAACTCAGTTTGAAAACAATAGCTATATTGCCTGCTTTAGCGGTAGAAACAATCACAGGCCTACACACGCACAAATATAAGCACACATATCCTAACAGCATCATTTCTCACTGAACAGACCTCGGTTTTAAAGAAAGAATACCAAAAGAAAAATGAGACAAATTAAACATTTGAAATAGAATACAGAAATGTTTGGACCCTGAGCATCAAAGGTTTATTTTCAAGCACCGTGCACACCTTTCCGAGCAATGCTTTAATTTACGTATTATTTCTCAGGCAAAATCCAACTGAATTAACATACACTCTATTACCACCATTTAAATCCCATTTTCGATGCTGGTTCTGCATCACATTATACTGACATGGACCCGTTTTCCTGCCTCAGATCTGATGGACTAGGATGGAGTCCATCAGGCAATAAAGAAGATAGATTCATGCTGAAGAGCAACATTTGAAGACTGCTTCTTGTTTGCAGATGTACTCCGAGAAGCAGAAAGTGGGAACATTGCCTTGTCTGGCTCTAGCTAAAATGCTTCAGGTTCTTGTTTCATGATCAGGAACATCAGCTCTGTGAACAAACTGCCTACTCTATATCCAAGAGGGGCTCTCAAAAGAGCAAACCTGCTCTGCTAAAGGGTAAGCTATCACTGATTTTTTTGCTGTTGTAGGCACAGATTAATTTAAGCACACAGCAGAGCTACAGGTTGGTAGAAGGAAACAGCCCTGGGCTGCCCTGCCTTTTTATACCTAGTCATGCTGCTGGAAAACAAAGGCAAATGGCACAGAGAAAACTGTAGGTGAAAGAGTGATTTCCTTCTCAGGGTTTAAGCCAGGACACTGAGACAAGTCATATGGCCAACTTTTCTCCCCTGAGAATCACTCAAACGGCCCCAAAACTCTACTATTTCAGCAGTAGCTCCTCAGGTAGGGACTCCACAGGCTTAGTGCGGCAGTGACAGCAGGGAGCCGTTTGGCCGTCTTCACAAGGCACTCAAGGGGAAAAAGGGAAGACTTGGTGGGGACAGTGCCAGCAGACTAGTTCTTCAAAAGAACTGAAAAAGAAAAAAAAAAAGGTCTTTGGGTTGAACATTGTTTCCACCCATACTGAACCAGGCCTTGACTAAGAAAAATACAAATAAGCTGATCATAAATTAACAGTTACCCCCCGTTGTGAGCATGCACGCACATACCTGGCCAAGGCAGGCAAAAGCAGATTGATTAAACAACAAAGTTCACCTTGTTTTCTGAGTTGAAAGCTCACGCTGTTTCTTGGCAGAACAGGCATGTCAGGCCTGTAATAACCACTTGCTACCTTGCTTCAATCAGCGTTAAAACCAGCACAATATTAACATCTTGGGGAAAATCCATCTGGAAACTGCTTTCTGGGGGAAAAAAAATGAAAGGGAGGTAACTGAATACCACACCCAGTGTTTGTTTCTTTACTGATTTCATAGTAACTTTAAGGAACTTGAAATTTCTCCCTCCCCTCACCTGGAAATTTTCTGTTAAAATGCAGAGCTGAGAGCTTGTTTGGAAAGAATCGACGAAGAAGCAGTTCTTCAGCTGAAGGTAAAGCATTTGGTCTGGCAGAGGCAGAGCTTTGCGTTTGCTATTTGGTTTTACTCTGGAGGAGGCTTTTGCGCGCACGTCTTACCATGAATCCATATGCCCAGTACAGCAGGGCGGCCTTACTGGGACAAAGCCAACCCAACTGGGGCATCACTCCGTAACAGCCGAGCGGTCACAGCATCTCCAAACCGTGATTCAGAGCAACCACACACACGTAGAGGTGGGAAGGCGGTTGCGCTTACACCTCAGGGCTTTGGGGTTGGAACACAAGAGCTGAGCTTTAAAAAGACTGTGTGAAAAACCAGTTACTTTTTGCTGACATGGTAATACTAAAATTGACTTTTTCTTTTTCCTCTTGATGTCCTCGTACAAATATAGACTTGACAGAACTTCTCTCTGTTGAATCAACTAACGTGATAGCTTCAGGATTCAGAGGACACTTGTGCTTGCCATGAAAAAAAGGTATGTAGATTCTGTTGTGGGAAAGTTAATGCAAAGCTAACTGGGTAAACAAGCGAAATAAAGCCTTTCATTTCCTTTATTGTTTGCTCTGATTTTATTTCTTTGTAATTTTTAACTGAAGCACTGTACTCCAGCATTGATAAAGTTTGAAGACTATACTAATGATGTACAGCACGGATGCTCTGCAGTTCACCTACTCCATGTGAATACCACCCTGTACTGCTGGTTCAGCTTAGCAGCTTACTGTGAATATTTTGGAGACTTTTAGCATCTCCAAAGTATTTTTGGAAAGCAGGCAAATGATTCAGGGTCTGGACGCTGGATTTTTAAAGTGGCAAAATATTTATAGCTTACCCTGAAAAACACTTTGTCACAAAGAGCTAGACTATGTGGAGAGCATTTGGCTCTGGATTAGTTTTAGATGAGGTTTTAGGACTGGGCTAGGCTGTAGGTTCGTGTTCAATGATGCTTAAATGTAATGCCCCGGCCTTCCTGCATCCTGGCCTGTAACTGTATGGGATCATGCTCTGCCAAATTTCTGTCACCTTGGGCTTCATTAGCATGAGCAAACAGACCCCTTTTGGCTTTGTGTCTCACAGAAAAACAAACCGTTGCGGCTGGTTTGCCAGTCTCCTCTTTTGGCCAGCTGTGGATAGCTGCCTCATACACTCCGCTTCAAAGGGATTTATTTAGGTTCAGGTTTTTTATTCTAGCTCTTCAGCAGGTACCGGAGTGAAGGTTCCTGTTTACAGCAGTGAGCATTTACTGAGGTAACTCCTCCTGAAGGACCCAAGAGCACTGGCTGGCTAAGTACTCAGCAGAACGAGTAAATATTTTATAATTAAGCCCTTAATTGAGAATTCTGTATTTAAAAAAAAAATAAACCTGCAGCTTCCGTATGAAATATTACCTGTGCATTTCAGGGGGGCGAGGGGTTGCATTCACTTTCTCCAGCTATTCTAATAGCTATTTTAATAGATGGAGATATAATAAGTACAATGCTTGATATGGTGAGTGAACCACAACACTTACAAATTTTTGCAGAAAGAAATTCCGAATGAATAACACAGATAACTACCAGGTAATTTTTCTTAAAATGAAGAAACTTTCGTAAGACACATTCGTTCAATCAGGTAAAAGAAATAGCGCCACGTTAACCCGCATATGTGCACAGCACGCCTTTTGTCTACAGCACAAACACTGTGTTTTACCTTTGAACTAGCTACGTAGGGAGGGAAAAATTATCCTCCCTCCACAAATGGTTTTGGGAATAATTATGTCTAATGGAAAAAAAAATTAAAATCATATTCTGTTCACGGACAACGTGAATGGAAAAGGATGTGAAATTTGTGAAGGTACTAATTCATTAAAAAGTATTCCTGGTTTTGGTTGGCAACTGCCATTGAACACAAATGTAACTACATAAAGGGCAGTAAGAGTCCAGAGTAAGGCAGTCAAACTTTTGGGAAGACAACTAGAGGGGGTACAGATCGTGCTGTGATCTATTCAGCGCTGGCGAAAAGAGCACTGTAAATGTTTATTTACTTTTTGTACTCATTGGCTTCTTAAATAAAAGAACTGATACTATTTAAAAGCTCTGACTATGTCATGCTGTTCCCCTCCTCTCCTCAAACTGCTGAGGCTGAACGCCTGTCCCAAGTTTTCTGTGTCGCTGTCGGATGCACGGGAGGTGGGTCAGCTCTGCAGCCGGCAAGAGCGGGACGGAAAGAATTAGCATCATATAATGGGACAGGAGGGGAAAACCCGCTGCTGGGCAGCACCTACCGCGATGCCCACTGAATTCGGTACAAGTTCCCTCTTTGAATGCCAAGGTTATGGACAGGGGTTTAGAACAGCAGCATTTGTGAAGGCTCAAAGTACCTGTAATTTTTTTTTCAAGCCCCACAATGATTAAGACATGTATTTTTTAAATTTCTGAATTGCACGTCAATGAAAATCCATGTTAACATGATTGAGTTCAGTGGAGTAACACTAGGAGAAAAATGGGTTCAGCTGAGATCAGAGCCTGCGTGTATTTAAAACTGAGGCTCCGTGAAGGATTTTTAGAATCACCCCGCTTTTATATACCCAAACAAGCTTATTCCTTTGGCTAGAACGAGGAGGTTTTCATCTCCTTTGGAATTCTGGGGTAAACTGTCCTCGTACAAAATTTGTTCAGGGTCAAGTTTTAGGCAATATTTTGTGCTGCAATAACCACACCATGACAGACAACCTTTTCATCAGATAAGAAAAAAACCCCTCTTCTTCAGGTCAGTACGAGAAAGGAACATGACAGAGCTATAAATACAGAGCCCAGAGGTGCGAAATCTTGTGCGTTAAATGCAGCCATTGGCCACGTTCAAATTTTTCCCAAACACTTCAGATGTTTAGACAGAGAAGCAAATAGATACAGAGGGGAATCTCAGCAAGGAAAGCAGCTTATCATTGTTAAATGATTCTCTCTGGTAAATGCTGGGAAAATATTTCAGACAATTATTTTAAAAATATTTAACTGATTAGAGGGAATTGAATTGGGTAAATCATGTGCAACCTCAGGTTTAGAGGCAAGAAGCAGCTGAAAACCGAGGGAACAGGCTGTCTGGTCACATTTCCATTTGCCAGGTACAGGCCAAAGAGACCCAGCAGGGCTAAATAAAGATTTTCAGATACCAATCTGAACATTTTAATCTGTGATACTAAAAGGAAAACCCCGGTCACCAAGCAACTAAAGTTAGACATTTAAATTATGCAACTGATTTCCAGAGGTGTGCAAATACACTACAGTGCCCAATAAAGTCAGAGAGGAGTGCTCAGAGCATGGGGGGAGAGGAAAGGAAAAAAAATCTCACATGATGGTCTCAGGTGTCTAAGGCAAAGTTTAATCACTTAAGTAGCGATGTTTTTAAATCCTGTCTCCGAAGGTGCCTTGGACAAGGTTTGCTGCGAGGGTGTATCTATGTGCACATGATGGTTGTGTGAAAAAATGTTAAATGGCTGTCAGAAATCACAGTCTGGATTTTTTTTTTTTTTTGTTTTAATTCAAACCTGCACTCTGAAGTTATAAGGATTTCCTGTTGCCAAAGGTTACCATTGGCTAGAAAGAGTTTTTGAGACTCTATCTTAAAAGCAGCGTTTAAACCCAGAGGTTTTTACAGGATGGTGCTGGCTGTTTGCGTGAATGTAAGGGGCGAGTCTCTGGAGGCTCGTCCAGCCCTGGCTTAGCTGAAGCCATGCCCAGGTCAGTGCCGCCAGAAGGATGGTCCTGATAAGGCCAGAAAGGAATGAACGCGAAACGGGAGGGGAGGTACTGGTGATTCATTGCTAATCCTAAGTTTGCTTACTCACCTTGCCAGAAAAAAAACAGTAGAAGCAGCACAAAATGTTATCCAAAGAGATATTAAAATAAAAAATCTCCTAAATAAAAGTAACTAATTAAAATTAACATACTGGTTCTTTTTTTCAACCCAAGAAACAAAGCTACTCAAAGATTCTTTTTTCTGAGTGTCACTTTGGAAAAACATGTTCTCTGCTTGGGGGCAGAGAAGACGGTCCCTCCATTCTGGAGGGTTCCCCACGGCTTTCACTCAGGCATCCGTGGTGTCGGGGTCTGCTGCAGGCTGGGGTCTGGAGGCATCAGCAATCCTCAGTGAGCTCAGAAGTGGTTTTGCAAAGAGCCACGTCACGCACGGTGGCCTCTCGCTACAAGTACTGCACGACATCAGCTTCTGGGTTGGTGAGTGACAGTGAAAAAGTGGCACTACCACAATTTGAAGACGACAGTGCTGTGGCAAACCAGTCATCACATGCTGGAGTTACTAGCACAAGCAGTAGATTTAGAGTATTATGAAAATACATGCATTCTGAAGTGCTGTGAATTATACCAAATAATTCTGAATATCTCTTTCGCTATACTAATGAATCAAAGCAGAGCTTACCACATTATCTGCAATCACCATGGAGAAAATGGATTTCCGTGCACATAGGTTCTGTATAAATAGTGCATCCCCAGCACATTCTTTAATTAAGTAGTGTCTGATTGCATAATAATAACAATAATAAAGAGAGAGATGTCCAGCTTGCACACAAGCCAATTAAAGTATCAAGTGCACGAGGCTAAAGCCTTCCTGACTGGGGAGGAGTCAGCAGGGAGGCGTCCAGCTTACTGGTGTACTCACCTCTGGCCTCTGCCTCGCACCAGCCCTTCTGGCAGCAAACCAGCGAGTCTGGAGACCTTTTTCCCTGAATCCTTGCACAGAAACAGGCTGTGGGGACAGCACCGTCTCCACCGTTTTACAGGCTCCTGGCAGAAACCAAGGAAGCCGTGACTGCAGCACGGAGGCACAACTTACTGGTTTGGGTGAAGCTTCAGGACTTGAGTATTTATCAATAAATGAACTTGTGCTTTACAGCTATGCTGGGGAGGGTTTTCACTAGCTGGAGGGACCAGACCCAACCTCCACTGCGTGCCGTAGGTATGCTTGAGAATTCATGGAAAGCAGTAAGCTGGAGGAATGTACTTTATGGGGTGGCTGGATCATATGTTTATGGCCTGAAATAGGAGATCCCAACCCAAACCACTTTGTTGGTTTCTAATGGTGAGAGGCAGAATACGAAGATCAAGTAATTCATGCCGGGGAGTGGATATGAAAAGAGACCGTGGGCAAAACCTGGGACAAGCCACAGCCTCAATAGCTGTCTTGCCAATAATTATGGCTAATGGCCTAATGCCAGTAATTAACACTTTCGAATTTAATACATTCCACGTTCAGCCTGTAGAAACAGAGATGGCCCAGAAGAACAAAATGATTTAAAAACTAGGATGCTACAATAATGCACTGCTAACAACATTTGTATAAAAACAGCAGAGGAGCGGGCGCTCTGGCTCCCTGGTGACCACAATTTACCACCCAAAAGGAGCCTCTGTTAGTTGACCAAATTCATAAAGTATTTTTTGTACCCTCTGCACAGGAGAAGTGGGTGGTCAAGACAGTACCGGTACGGCTGGAAGGACTCTTCCGCTTGCGCGTCGCTGCGGCAGAGCTGGCCAGGTGGCTGGAAACGCAACACCTGTGCTGTGATTTCCTGGGCACATCCCAGCCCAGACACACGCATGCTAATGCACTGCTCAGATGGCCTTTTCGGGAGGATAATTGCATGCACTGCCCTGAGAGCTGGGAATGGGCCACTTCAGGGAATGAGTCCGCTCCTCAAGATACAGCCACTTATTCTCTTCTCAGCACTGCAGAAGGGCAAATGTCCCTGGTTCAGGCCTTGGAAATAATGAGGTAAAATGGACTCGGCACCATTAAAACGTCCCCAAAGACAGGACTAGATATTAGAATATCTGATTGGAAAAAAACGATGGGCAAACACAGCCTGCCTTGACAGGACCCCTCCTCTCAAAGAGCCACAGTAAAAGCTCTCTGGTCACAGAAGGAGAGCTGGGAATTAAACGTGAAGTAGTCTGCAGAGATGCGAGAAAAAAACCCAAACAAGCCAAAACGCAGCTAAAGACACTGACCGCAACGAACGAGGAGGTTCTGCAGGCAGCTGACAGCGCTGCAGCTGGACACCAGGGTTTTCCTTGTCCCCCAACAAGAAAGAGGCAAAAGGTAGAAGGACAACTTGCTGTTATGCCCATTGCAAAGGGGAAAGAAACCGGCAGAGTGTGGACTGCCTTAAGGTCAAACCCAATCTGGTTTCAGCTGGAAGCGGCTCGCTCTTGCTATAGATTAACTTGCTGGGCTAATGCAGGTCGTGTCTATCAGCCTCGTGGCTTGCCCACGTGCCACAGAGATAGCCAGGTTCAGGGCAGTTTTCTTTCCAAATGCTTTCTAAATTTGGCTGTTTAAAATAGGATTTATGTACATTTAAGCATCTAACAAAACAGTTGAAAATGTCAGGGTTCCTCAATGGCCTCATTCATGTGCTTGAAGCAAAGCACGTGCCGAATCAAGGCCCACATTACCGGGTTTCCAGAAACGCTGCGCTCCTGGGCGCTGCTGGGTAAACAGGCGGCTCTTGACTTTGGAAGCCTAAATACAGACCTGGTGCCCAACTTTAGATAATCAGAATTTTAGCCTCTCTGCAAAGACCTTGCAAAGCATAAGTTATCACCATGAAACCAATAGTTGCCTTTTACATTTTACTGAATCTAGAGTAAAAAGTTTCTCAGTACCTTTGCCACTAATTAAAAAAAAATCTCGTGACCGTTTTATAAGGAAAAATACAGGGGATGTAGCTTCCATGCCCTGGATACACTTACGTTTAGCTTGGGTCACTTCCAAAGGCCGTGATCCAACAAGATACTCAAACACCTGTATAACTTAGAGACACTTTTAAGTGAACTGCAGCGAACTTTGGCAAAAGTAGGGAAAAATAAATTCTGTGAAAAGACCACTTTATTTCTTTCAAATCTGATTTTGTGAGAATCTTGAATGCAATGCATCACTGAAAAATATTTCCTTCCCCATGTTGAATATTTTAATATTAAGCCAGATATTTTTATATTTCCACAAATTAAATCCACCATGGCTGAAGGTTTGACAGAAGCTTTAATTTGCACATAAAAAGGTAGAACGATTTCAGTTTTGACAGCATAAGCTTTTGATTTGTTAATAAAGGCGATTCTTTCTCAATTGTGAACATATTCCCCAAATAAGACAATGCAGTTTGTAAAAAAAACACCCAAAAAACCATCTTCCTGGAGCGGAGAATAAACTTTTGATCCAAAGTTATTAAAGAAATTCAGATTTTATAAAAATAAAAGAATGAAACTTTCACATTCAACCTTTAGTAGTAACAGAAGAAGAATCAGAGGAAGATACACGTTCCTGCCACATTCTCTATATCTACTGTTATTAACGTGACCTACCTTCAAAATATGCGGATGAAGTTCGTTGCTAGAAAGTACCTGCAAAAAAAGTGAAGTCGTTTTGGGGACTGGGGCTGAGAAAGCTGTATCTGGAAATGGTTTTGGTGAAAATTAACACAGATTTTCCTTGCAATGTTCTAATCGAACTGCGATCTAAGAACAGTGAGATCTCAGACTCTCATGACGAAACACAAGCACCACAAAGTTTGTAAACCAAGATGTAAGCGAGGGAACCAGAGGCCAAGCTTTCAGACTGACCTCCTCTGTGCCCACATCAGTGTTCTCCTTTTCTCCTGAGAGACCGCAGAGGAGGAGTTTGAGCAGAGCCAGCTTAAGCATGGAAAAAAAAATAAAATTCAGATTTCTGATCTCAGATCAAACAAATTATTCAAAACTTTTCCCCATGTGACAGCCAAAAGTTGCAGCATTGAAGCAAGGCTGAAAGTACCCAGGATCCATTTCTGGATATAAAAGGGTAAAGAAGCACTGCCCGCGGGCCTGCCAAGTTCTCGGCTTTTCCAGGCTCAGCGAGTACTTTGCCCTGGCATCACAGGTTGACTAAAGCTTCTCAACGAGCTGAGCAACGGGTCCAAACAGTCTGAGGTACAAACCAGCCAGTGTCGTTATTACAAGTCCACCACTTTTAACTCTGAGGGTAGACACTAATCCAGACCACCCATACACGGGCTCCTGGATATCGCTTGTGTGGGCACAGGCAGAGCAATGAGCAAACTACGTGACTATGCCTGATGTAAGATCTAACGCCTCTCCCGCACCGCACATTACCGGAAAACTCTTCCTGGACATCTGCAGCCATGGCACGGAGCTGTTGACTGGCTGTGTCACTGGAGAGAGCGGTTACTTACCGATGATTGGCAGCAGCATATCCTGCTATAATGCTAACTAAGCCCGTGACACAGCCTGCTATCAATATTTTACTCTATCACACGTCACATTTTGCAGTGACACTAGATACAGTGCTCTGAGGCTTACTGGTTCACAGTCCTTCCATTTAATAACAAAGTCTCTTGATTTTTGTAAACTTCCAAGCTTTTACTGGAGGAAGTCAAGCAGTTCATCATTGAAAGGCATTTTGTTTTCCAAACAGTATCCCCTCATGCTTTTCTTTGCTTGCATCTCACCACAGTTGCCTCCTAATCCAGTGTTGGTGAAACAAGGCTGAAGGTATTTTGATCATGTTTTCACACTTCTGATGTACAGTTGCCTTCTCTCCTTCCACTTTCCTTCTGACTACACTCTGCTTCACAAATGCAGCCATCTGGCACAACATCTCATTTTTTTGTATCGACACCTGAGTAATCAGAGCCCTTTTTTCTTTTTTTTTTTTATTAAATAAAGCAACTGTTTCCAGCTCCAATGCATAGGTTTATAATAGGCAAGCCACATCCCATTAAAGAAAAGCAGCAGAAGTGAGAGGTCACTGGTATTAATGCTAGAAAACGTTTAGGGTGAGATGAGAGAAAAAAAAAGCACCCAGCATTTTCAATAATATTATCACAAGTCATCTCCAGCACTTTTTTCCCTTCCCATTGCTTTACTTACAGCCTCAGGAATGGTTATTTTCAAACTTAATCTTCTTCAGGTTTGCGCAGTAAAGACTCTAGGCTCAATCGCCCTGGCAGAAAGACCTACGGGGCACCAGGGACAGCACGTGGGACGTAGCAGTGTCACACGCCAGAGCAAATCCAGTTGGTGTGGTAGAAGCGGCATTTAAAGAGCACTCATTTCATCTCTCAATCCTATTGTTGACAATGAAAATAATTGTGTCACGGACAGTTTAGTGGTGTGGCTACCTTTGGGAGTGGGAATGAACTCGATAGTTTAATTCTCTATCTTCACGACAATCAGCTGCAATTCCACTAGCTCCAGTGGGTTCACGCTGGGAAGGGATTTCCCTTTCACAGGGTTCAGTGCATTGGTCACACTCACACTACTATTAAGTCAACCACCAATGAAGCCCTGCCTTTTTTTTTTTTTTTAAAATTGGGAAATAAAGTATTTCCATATATCGTGTGTACGAAATATACTTATGAAAACATTGATGGCAAGGTTGTGGCCCCAAGAATTCCGAAGACTCTTACCACACATTGCTGTGTGGCCAAAGTTGCCTCCCAAGAGTTTCTGCCCTGGCCTTGTCTCAAAGGACAACTTTCAGCCTTACTCTCTCTTGCTAACACTCACCCTTCCCATGCTAGAAATAAATTTGACAACGCTAACTTGATCTCCACCTGGCTGCCATCTCCTCCACACATCTGATCCTACCCCTGAACTCTCTCTCCCCTGAAATAAAAGATGGCCACCAGCCCGCAGACCAAGTGACCTGGAAACACTGCACAGAGATATATGAGCAACGGAGCAACTGTGCCAAAGGAAGCTCACGAATCACATACTCCGGGCAACGGGACAACTGGCAGAAAGACAAAATAAAATAACTGTGCCTCTACCTTTCACAGACTCCCTAGCTGACACCACTACAGTTTGCTGCTGAAGCATATCTGCATCAGCTAAACCTGCCGTTTCTCTAACGAGCATCTTGCTGCAGTCCCTCAAAGCAGGAGGAATTGGGGCAGCCAAAGTCGGGATGGTTCTGCAAGCCAGGAGAACCACCTCCCACCAGCACAACAAATACCCAAGGACAGAGGGGCAGAAGCAGGCATTGGGGATAAGGGGCAGATTTCAAGTGGCTGCCCTGTATGCACCTACCTGGCCAAGCCCCTTCGAGTAGTGCGGATAGGAAGCCATCACTGCCGCACCTAAATAAAGACACAAATTCTCAGGCACAACAGCTGATGCCCCATCATTCAAGTTGTCACAAACCACAGATGTCAAGAGCATGATTTTTGCTGTCAATATCAATTTGGAAAGTGCCATTGATACTGTGCCAGTACAGTTCACTAACGTTTGACTCTACAGACTGAACCCGCACTGAAATCCTTGCTTTTTTCTCCATTTGTTTCAAAGAGACTTTTCGAATAGACTCTCTCTCTAGGTGTGGGCTACGGAAGCGCACTGCGCATCTGTGCCACGTCGGCTCAGCGTCTCTTTGCTTTGGTGAGTTAGCAAAGAAGATTGTGCGATGCTACAAGCAGCTCCCTCGCTGTGTGAGTGGTCAGCAAGGGGCCACAGAGTTCTTTTTGGATGGATTTACATCTCATGGAGATGCCAAAGGAGACAGAAGATGTTTGACATAAAAAGCCCAATCTTAGACCCCATCAGGGCCTGAATGCAGACTCAGAACCAAGCTAGGACAATCTGGGCCTGTTTTGTGAGCAATACCTGGTTTTCAGGACGCAGCCACCTGGAAGATTCCCTTCTTTGCTTTCATCCTGAAAAGAGAGATGGAACTGTTAATGGGGGAAGAGAAAGGCCATGAAAATTACAAGCTGTGTAAAAAGTTTCTTTGCAAATAACAGTTTAACACCACTAAGAAGTTAGGTTAAAATGGTTTCAAAGTCTAAAATTAGTTACATTTTAAACTAACAGCATATGCTTTTATTGTCTCTGATCTAAAATATAATCCCAGGAGGCTGTGAAAAGCATGCAAATTACGGAAAGCTAATTTGCTCCAACAGCGACACCTCCCATGTAGTTGGGAGGTCTATTAGACCTAGTGTACTCGCCATTATTTGCATATTAATAGCACCTGCTGAAATACTTCGGGATTTACTTTTTCTGCCAGCAGAGGGACAAAACAAACAAACAAAAAATTATATAAAATTCCTTTCATACAGATTTGATGAACAATAAACTATTTAGATAGTGCTAAGAATGCCAAATTAGTGAGAGGCAATGGGGTAGGATTGCAGATGTCATCTCTGACTTTCAGAGAAGCTGGACTGCAAGTTCGCTTCAGAAAAAATAAAATAAAATTCCCAAACCCAAAAACCAAACAACAAAAAAGCCCTCTCTGGAAAGTGCTGGGTAATTTGAAATCACTCACTTGGCTCAAGTCTGAAGAATGGAAAAGTTTAACTAAAGAAATCCAGACACTGCTACAAGAAAAAAAAAGAAAAACACACCAAAACCCCCCTACACATGCACAACTACCGAAAGCAGAACCCCCCAAAGTGGACCTTGATTAAAAATCTACAAAACCCCAGGCTTTGATATTAGCCAGGCCTGCAAGGCCTAGTCCCCTGCACATAAAACAAAAAATAAATTAAAACCAGCTACAGCCTGAGATTTACTTAACAAGCCAACTTCCAATCTCTGCTTATGACCACTGCTTCCCCTTCTGGCCCCCTAACTATAAAAAAAAGCCCCTTGTATATTCCTATAGCTCATCTTCTTGAGGGTAAGGGTGAAAGCAGCTTCCTTTCCACGGTAGCAAATGGAAAAAGCTCACTTTCCAGCGCAAAGCTGAGCCAGAGCCCGCAGGCTGGATGTGTAACACGTGCCTCTCTGCAGAGAGCGTTCAGGAAGCTGACCAGGGAGGCCCGGGCATTCCCCAGCACCTCTTTTTTCCAAACAGGCAATTGGTATTCCTAAAGAAGCACCAGCCATGTACTCATATTCCCTTCAAGAGTTACAAGGGGCCTATATTTCTCCCTGCTTTTTAAACCCACTGCTTTAATTCTGATTATGCACCCTTTTTTAAATAGGCACTGAAAGGCCCACTAGAGTTATTTACTGCTGGTGTGCTGAATTTCTGTAGCATTTTAACTACCTTCATATTCCCAAACGAAGAAGGCAATTGACTTTAACTTAAAAATTACTAAATTGTTCTCCACATATTAAAAAAGTAGCGAAAGAGCATTTCATGTAGGACAATGAAGCATGGAAAAGTGATGTTTTGAGCAGCCTGGCCAGTGCTCTGCTGGGAGGGTGAATCGAGAGTCTGTCCTGAGCAAGGGCAGCCTTCAGCCACCGTCCTGGTGCAACCCTGCAGCCACCTTCCCGTGTGGCAGCAGAGCCGCCGACTCCGTCCCTTTGCACTGCGTGACTCCCGTGTGAGGGGGATGGAGAGAAGAAGGGGCTGTCATTGGGAAATACATTATTACTGCCCTCTTCTCTCCTCACCACAGACAGAGCTCAACATGTCTTTCGGCTCTGCACAGCCAAACGAGACCTATGAAAAACTTGCTCAGTGTCAATTACAATTACTGAAGGAGGCAATCAAACATTACAGCAATGGGGACCCCTGAAATGCTATAGACAGGCAACTCCCACCATGGCTGTCAACAAATGCTCATTCTCATTAATGTGTATGTAACTCTTAAATGCTGAAGCAGTGGTAGCTATTAGTATTAGCTGGTAGCTAATTAGTAATAAGCAGTAGAACTAGTTGAAGTTGCAGGATGGCAAGCAGATGCAGATCGGAGGACTCAGCTCTGAGCTTACGATCACTGTTGGTGATAATTTTCAGCATATTTTTGCATAGTCAAGAACCTCTAAGGAGCTGGAAGGGAAAGGGGTTACCAGAATGGCTCCTGGGGGGCTTCAGCCGTTCAGGGCATTGAGATGCAAAGCTATCTCTTTATGTTTAAGATACTAGGTCAAAACTGTTAAGAACTGAGCGTTGCTATCATTCAGATAGATTCAGTGCCCTATAACAGTGAGTTTGCATCCCATTTCTAGAAGAAGAGAGCAGGATCCATCCCCTCTAACTTTTCGGTTCAGAGGATCCTGTCCTCTTGCAGCCAGGAACACGTCCTGCCCTGGGCTATAGCATGGCAGGGAGGTATGTGCTGTACAAGGCTAAAAACTTCCCGTGCTGCCATGTAGCATGGCCCCAGCCTTTCTGTAAAGTGTTCTGATCACAGAGCGCCATGTATTTGTAATAACAGCAATAAAAATAATAATAAAAAAACCCACCCTGAAAAACAAAACCCAGGCCATTACCTATTATAACAAATTGAATTGGATGTTCCTTACCTGAAATTTCATGAGCAATTAGCAAACAGAATTATCCACAAATGCATGTATGCCCTATTATCCTTGCAGCGATTTCAGCAGCCACAACGTTACAAGCTTGCAGTTTGCTATCCAGCAGCTCTAGCAGTCTCCAAACCACAGCTTTTTCTTCCTTCTTTTTTTTTTTTTTTTTTTTTAAACATGAAGTTCATGGCAGCCAGTGTTTTACCACCTGCATGCTGGGGGAGGAAAAAAAAGCAAAGGGGAGAGGATCAATATATACAGTATGTTTATAGCCAGCAAAAGCATGTTGCAGAGTGGGGAGCTGTGATGTGTGTGTTTGCATTGTCTGTGGAAGGATCCTCAGTGGCACTGCAGCTGGAAAAATAATGGAAGATCAGGGGACCGTCTTCAGTGACAAACTTTCATCTGGTAAGTTATAATTATATGGTAGGAAATGATACCTTAGACCGCAACTAATTTGTGAATCCCAGGAAAGGCAGATCACTGATTCTTCATGAGGGCTGCAGACCTGATCTATAAAAATTTGGGCCTCAGCAGGAGGTTGTGTGTAAGTGTGATTTGCATTGCAATTCTTAGTCCACCACAACTTTTAAATCTTCCTGCAGCACTATCACAATGGAAATTCTTGTTCTCAGTGTGCTCAAAATACATATTAAAAAATAAAAAATCCCAGTACAATGGAAGTCAGTTGTTAACAGGGAAGAATGTGGCATTTATGCTCAAATTGTTTCACAAAACACCATTACATCAGAGCCTTTCATCATTTTATGGGGGATCGAGTCCCCTGACACCATCTTCGGGGACTTCATGTGGTGCTTGTCACTATCATTCCACTTGCACAACCACCACAGCCGTTTCAATTTTTATCTGCCCAGAACCCAGAATATGTTACATTATTTAGTTTTTGTAAGAAGCTTTTCTGTATGAAGAATTCACAACAAATAAAAGCCATTTCCCTGAAAAAAAAGAGCTTGTGAGTGACGGTTAAGGGAATTTTGGGCAGACCCCGTTTACAGGAGATGGCAGCAGCTCTGCCATCCTTCCCGCTGACTGATGGCACAGGTCCAACTGATCCTACATAGAGCAGCCACCGACACTGGCAATGATGGCATGACGCTCACATATTTCCCCAAAAAACTTTATGGGTCAGACTACAAATCCCACATACTTGGTGGAGGTGAGTTATTCATAGTAACAGGAGGGCTCCCCTGTGCTGCCACCGAATTGGGGACACCAGTTTGCAGAGAGAGGTAAAAAACCTCTACTCCTAACTCCTTTAGCCAAGGAAATGTTCCACGTCAAATGCTCACAGCCTCTTAACCCAGTGTCAACAAAGACAGGTCTGCATGCCCTTCCTGTGTGTTTGTGAAGCCAACTAAGCCAAACCCTTTGAGTGGAAGCCAGTGTGCAGAGCCGTCCATGGGCCACAGAAGATGATTATTAATGTTCTGGCAGAGCTCAGATGCCTCTCCTTGCCGCATATGGAGCCAGGTTTTGTCCTGAAGAGCTACATATGACCCTGAATTCAAATTTACATTTATTTTGGCAATTTGATACCTGTTTTCCTATGTGTAGAATTTTATTGCCACTTACTCAGATATGGCTAAACTCAGCAACCCTTTCCAGGGACACGTTCTCCAGCTGATTGAATTTCCAGGCTCCAAACCTCAAAGCCCAAGTAGAGGGTACAGGAATTTGTCTACTAGCAATAGAAGAACACCAAACACATATCCCAAATGCACTTTCAAGTTTCTTTCTCCTTTTGCTGTTACTGGAGTTGACAGGAGCTTTCTATCGACTTCAGTAGATACAGGCTTCATGAAGGACATTTTTTTCTACCCTTCTCATAAAGGCCCTTTCATTCCCTCACTCTAATTTGCCATATTGGGACCCGGTCATTTGTTTTTATTGCATGGCGATACACGCTAGCATTTGCAAGATTGCAGCGCTTTCAGTGTGAACTTTCGCACAAGCCGTTCCCCTATGACAAATGGAAAGCAAATCTCCACACTCAAGGTTACGGCTCTTCTTGAAATGCACTGAGTCAGGTGTGGTGTTCCATAAGGAAGAGGTCAAGCCTTGGAGAAGTTACTCCCATATTTGCGTACCTGTATCGAGAGACATTTGGGGGGGCTGATTCTACAATATACCAAGACACTGACTCTCTGAGGTTTCTGACCTGCGTACATCCCAAACAGTCACTTACTTTTCAAAATGTTTGCTTTTGCTCTGCTGAGTGCCTGAGAGCCCAATCAGAATATTTCAGACTGAAAGAGAAGTCTGGTCCTGAACTTCCTGCTAAAAATAAATAAATAAAAATCCTCATATAAATGCAGGAGAATTTTTTTCTTTTCTTTAAGGACACTTCCTTGTTAAGAGCACAGAAAACAGTCAGAAGTATAGATCTTACCAACTGCTCTTCAGCTTAACATCTCTGGCATTCAAAACATACAACTTCTGTGTTTGTACTAAATTTCCCTAACAGCTTACATCGAGGCCAAACAGACAGCATTCTGCAAAGGTCTTCCAAAATAAGCTTATTTAAAAGAGCAAGGTCAATGCCCAACATATGTCAGATTCTGTGAGTAGAAATCAAAGAGTTAGGAGCAAATGGAATATGTCAGAACTCAGTGGTTTTCCATGCCAGGCTCTTTTACCAAGTTCACATTGCTGCTGCCAAAACCAGTAACAATCCCATCATATGGACTTCAGCTTTGGAAAAGTGTCTAAAAAAACCCTCAATGTCTGTACGTAGGCTACTTAGCTCAATAAATAAAACTAACACATTGATAAATCTGTTTATCTGGACATGCTATTTATTGTCTCTATAACTGTATTTTTCTTTTAATGGGACACATGCTGATTCCATGCTTCAGCCCTGGGCTCTATTAAAATCAGATTAAAAGCATTAGTAATGTAGTTAATTCCATTTATAATACGCCCATCAAGAGAAAAAAGAACATTAAAATAGAAATATATATATATGGGATTTAAGAATTTTTAAAAAACAAATTCTGCTCCATTTTGATCTTTGCAAAAAAAGGGCATTTTTTTAAAATAAAAAAGGAAAACTTTTTCCTCTCTTCAGATAAAGTAACTCTGCCTGGTCTTTTAAACCATATCTTGCAGAACGATATTTGTGATTTCAATTAAAATACGCTATTGTCACTTTAGCCTCCCTCTTTGGTATTTTAAATTGATCCTAATGGCTTTGCCTTAAGTGATTTGCGTCCCATAGTGAATTCCTGTCACTTACAGCACCTCCCACTATTGCCCTCCCGAATAATCACTACCAGATAATCACTTCTTCCCCCTTCTCCCAACATTATTGCTCGCTTCCCCTCTGACTCTGCATGCTGGTACAGTCTGCAAAGTATTTGCTCTTTAACATCTTTAACATATGGCTTGTTGCTCTGGAACGCAACAGTCAGGGATTTAAAAGAAGGATAAAAGCTGAGTGAAAAAGGCCAAACCGATGGCTCTACAGGTAGGCTTGTATCTCTCCATGGCCTGTTTTCCAGACTGCAAACCGGGGAGTGAGGAAAGGAAGAGCATGAGAAAGAGTGGGTTGTGATTAAAATCCCTCCGGCACCATACTCACAGTTTAGGGCCTGGCAGGCGCTTATGCAGCCCAGCTCCGCTTGCTGCTTCCTAACAGAGCCCTGCGAGATGGAGACCGTCTGAGGTGAACCTGATAAGGAATGCAAAATTTCCATTGGAGACTTTCCTCCAAAAAGATGCCATCAGCAGAGCCCCTAAAAGGCTTTGGTTGAAGAAGCCGTCCTCTGCCCCTGTACTGTCCTTCGGCATGGCAGCCCTCATGCACCCTGGGACGCACACAACGATGCACAGGGAACCGTGAGCTTTCGCCTTCTGAGAGGAGGCTCCTTCCTCCTTTGCCTTTCATGGATCTCATTATTAACTGAAGAATCATTTAGTTTGCATAATTGTCCTCTGCCATACATAATTCCAACCTTTCTCTTTAAATTGGCTTATTAAACTAAATACAGTCTTTTGTTTTTGTGACTCCATCTATCAAAGCTTCTGAACGGACAGTCAGTGCGATGTGAAGAAGAAAAACAAACTAATAATATTAGGAAGCATCTCCCTATGTACATTTATGAGATCTACCACCAGGTGACTCCATTCTAAAATATCCGTATTTTCATAAAACAAAATGCTATTTCTTTCCTACACCCTGAACCTGATCATAATCCCCCTCGTCCATAAGATTTAGTACTCTGAAAAAACTAGTGTTAAATAAATAGCGCTCATACTTAAGATACAAACTATTTCTTTTTGAATAGCACATGAAATTGTATTAAAGAGATTCAAGGATTTTCAGAACAGCCTGATCTGTTCCTGTCTAATCAGACCTGATTAATTCAAATCAAACTGCAAACCTCAGTTTTATTTTGCTTTAAAAACTCAAGATCAACAACAAATCAGCAGTATATAGCTATCACAGAGGCAGTTAACACGGAAAGCCTACAGACACTGAGTCTCATAGAGTCAAATGGGTATGATTAAACATTTGGAATAATGTATTAATATTTTATATATTCAAATATATACAGAGCAGATAGGACCACTTATAGGGAATCTCTTCACAGGGAACTTTATTGAATATATGCCTAAGAACAGGAGATCCAGCTCAGGTGTCAAAGGGTGTTTCTTCAAAATAGAAAAATTATTAACAAATAATAGGGTTATGTGGGAGGGGTTTCAACACAGAACTGCACTAAACCATGCGATGATCTACACAGATAATGAAAGTGTTCATGCGATACCGAGCACAGCAGAATAAATAAAATGAGATAAAATAAAATAAAACAATCTCGCAAATGCAAGATTGCAAATGCAAAACAGGTAGCTGTGCAAGAAGTATTTCAGAGATTTACTGAGCCATTATTTCTGTGCAACGCATACTCAGATGGGCTCTCAGACCTGACCAGTTTAATGCACATCAGACCGGGGAGACACAGGGTCAGGAGGCTGAATGTGGATTTGGGCACTTGGCACAGCTGTTTTCCTGAGGTGCAATACACTTGTCACTAGTGGTGGCACTTTGCATTTGCTGTATGGCAGCATATGTGCTTGCCACATTTGGGACCCATTATATCTCTTTACCCTCCAGCCACTTCCCTTCCCTTCTTGTTAGCCGCATGTCCATATATTCTTCCATGCTCTTTTGCTACATTGCATTGCCAGCTCTTTGCTCCCTCTGCTTGCTCGGCTGACTAGACATACTGTCTCTACTCTTTACAAGCTTCCTGTACTACAGGCATCTGTAGATGGGGCAGAATTTTTATATACATTACTGAATTTTTTTATATAGATATATGCACACATATATATAGACATACATATACAGACGTCTTCTATAAGAAATCATATCTATTCCATCACTGAACACTTGCCTGTTCAGAAATATTTTTGCTACTAGGGAAAGCACACACAGACAAAGAAAAGTTGAAGAATAGCCAAAGAAATCTTTCAAAGCATAGTGTAAACCCAAACTAAAAACAAAGGTGAATATAAGGGAGGGGATGGACTATACTTTCACATTTCAGCCTCTGCAATTAAAACCATAGTTACTGCAATAGCACAGACCAATTAGTATATGTTGATATATTGGCTTGCACATAAAACAGTATCTGACTGCATGTCCAAAAGAGGGAGTTAAATGTTTCCGCTTGCTTTGTATACACGGTTGCACAGACAGGACTGACCGCAGGACACATTTTTGCTCAGTGTTGGGTTGTCGCGTACGACAACAACAGTTAAGAAGAAATTCGGTTGATGTCTCATTTTGAGGGGCTGTACTGCCAGCCTCCTAGCTCCAAATGCACAATGTTTCCTACCCGGACACTGGGACACTGGTTCAGAGGAAAAAGTCTCGTCTGGAGACCTGAGCTTGCCCAGGCAAGTTCCCAGCTGAGCAGTGCCCGAGCCCAGCAGAGGCTCTTTCTCAGGCTCCCCGGAGGTGTGGGTGTGCAGCAAATACAGAACGCTGAGATTCAGATAAAAGAGCTGTGAACTCTTTTAAAGAACATTACAAATGTAGCAGCCTCTGAGTCACATTTTCATAACCATGACTATGTCCTTGATGACCGGTGTTCAGATAAGGCCAGATCTCCTCCTTGTCCCCTTCAAAACCAGAACAACTCAGGGTTTAGGAACTTCACGCCTGGGTGCACAGATGTGAGCCAGTCTGGTAGAGAGGCCCCCTGGGAAACACAGATCCATATTCGGCTTTTTCTTTGCACAAATATGAGCAAGTTTAAAATCAAAATTTCAGTTCATAATAAACCTCCAACCTCCAAACTCTAATGAAACAGGATTTTTTTTTTTTTTTTTTAAATCTACTCAGCTTTGGTCTGCTTCTGTTTTCATTAAATTTATCTTTAAGTATTTTCTAAAATCTCATCCCATGCAAGCAATCACAAAAAACCCCATCAGGGTTATTTTTGTACAATGGTGAGGACACCAAATTACCTTCCTGATATAGCTGCTGTCTAGGTAAGCGACACAGCCAAACCTTGATCTGCATGTCCTATATGCCAGGCCTGCTGGTTTTAAATGCTACTCAAAGGCAGCAGTTGGGAAAATGATGTTACAGCCGTGGCCTACGTGGGCTGTCATCTCAGGGAGCGCCGATTCTCTCGGCAGCTGCTCTCAGCAGCTATATCCCTCACCTGACAGTTGCCTCATTCAGCAACAGGTCAGGCCAGCAAAAATCCTTCGCTTACTTTCAGGTTCCCTAAGTATCAGTGACGGAGTGCGAATTGCCTCTGGCTTTCTCTGCAGCCCCCATTACATTAATGAACGGCATTACATAAAAAATTGCTGCTGACAACCAAATCCTTTCATAAATCATGATGGTTTTGGACACGTCCCTGCATTCTCCCACCCTCCCTTACATACACATGGGGAGAAGACTTAGGAAGACGGCCAAAAAAATCAGGGAAATTTTGGTCTTCTCTTTGAGGCAACCATTTGTGAATCGGCACGGGAAATTAGTTTGCTCAATTTTGGATGCACAGTTTTGAGGCAGTTGACTGGAGAGAGAGAGAGAGACCATCTGCAGATTAACAAGAGACGGGTTTTTCATTAGTACCTGTTGCTGCAGAAGGGGAGATCGCCTTACCCTCTAATACAAGTGACGTGAAGGAAAATTCATAGCTGGGGCAGGAGAGGCGAGAGACTGGAAAATGCCTGACTCTTAATGTAAATAGTTACAATATGCACATACGTTTCATGCCATCTCACTGCCCTTAACGAATGTCAGGAATGTTAAGTAGGTAGGAGGCCCCTCTAAGCACTGAGATGTCCATAGCTTACAGCAATGCTCCCAAAGTACAGCCCATGGGCCTGAGAAGCTTTTGGAAGCAACATGTGACGGCCTTTTAATTGTGGCCGTCCTTAACAGAGCGGCCGATCATCTGCATTACAGTGGTGACAAGGTACCTGGTGGCTGTGCGGGTCCCACACAGCTCTTTGTGCATGTTTTGTTCCACCTTCCGCACAGATGGGTCCTGCATTTCAGGTGAATTTTGTTCAGTAGCCCCCCAGCCATGTCATTAAGCAGCCCTTCGGGGACGAAACTTTGAAAAGTCCTTGCTGAGGAGCCTGGTACTAAAGCTGCAACCTGTAATCTGGGCCCAGGTTTTATCAGCCGTCAAGATCAGAAGGGAAAAGGCACTTGTAGTACGCGAATGGCCAACTCAACTGCTTGGAGAAAGGAGTTGATTCAGGCTGCCAATATTGGCTCTTACACAGATAATAAACTAGACTGGCCTTTCTCCTGACATCACACTTCAATCAAAAACTTTCTCGCAAAATGTCACTTTCAAAGTTGCAGCTTTAAAAAAAAAATGTCTTTATAAAAAATTCATGGCCACAATGATCTGATAATGCAGCTTTCTGATACCAGCAGATGTTTTGTCTAACATGTTCCCTGAAGCTGTACTCTGTGCCTTCATATCTTTCATTTCCAGTTGCTATCTGCTGACTGTGGGATGTCATGTACGTACCCTATAGCGATGCGCAGCAATTCGCATCTAACACCGCCGTGCGTAATGAGCTTCACAAGATGCTTGTCGCAATAACTCCGCACTTCCCCAACCATATGGAACACAACACTCCAAAGCCCACAGACACTTTTTTTTATTACAGTTCAGATCCTTAAAACATAATCTGTGTGATGTCTAGTGAATGTACGTGAAGAGCTGCTGAAAACAAAGTTAACACTTGTTCACATCATCTGTTACAAATGTCCAATTTGGGACAATAAATTTCCTCGGAACCTGTTCTTTTGCTGACTCGTTGCTTTATCTTTTTTCTCTTTCTCTCACGTCGTTTTTTTTATGAACTATGCATATGTATTAAATGGGATTTGTTGTCCCTAGATACCAATTTGCATAAAGTGCAAGCCATCATTGGTTGGAGAGAAGCAAATTACTTCTCCAGCAAGATCACACTTCTTTTTTTTCTCTTTCTTTTTTTTTTTAATTTTAACAAACCGCAGGCAGAGGCTGTTAACAGCACTTAGCCAGATATGCAAAGTATCACTTTTCTCAAAAGCAGCTTGATCAATGGGGGGGGGGGGGGGAAGAAAGGAAGGAAGGGAAGGTATTATTCAGTTAAGTACAATGCAGAAATGACCCAAGACTGAAGCAGCTAACCTGGCCGTTCACCTGTAACTTGAGCTGCCTGATTCCCAGTAAAATACAATTCAAGTATGGCTTGGCGCTCAGGACACAAACCAAAACACCTCGACTGAGCAGAGCCTCACAGAATCACCATCCCCTTTTCCAAGCGTCCTTAGTGCATTTCCAGAAGTCCCCAGAGCGTTTGTTACTTTTACGTGTGGCTCAGCTCCCTCACAGAAGCCTTGCTTGCTCTTTCCCATCCCCACACATTTACTCACGTTGGGCACCTTCCGAAGGACTGTGTAAATACCAGCTTGAAATATCTTTCCAAGTGCGGGGAGGTTCTCCTCTGCCCTCCCCTAATTTTACTGGATCCCTGGCGCCAGAGGTGCTCCGCGGGATGGCAGCTGCCATCCTAGCAGGCTTTGGACAATTACAATCTCCTTTTTTTCCTTATGCTCCTCATTGTGCACACCTGTGACATGTTGGCAAGAGCCTCGACTATAACAACGTGACAGATTCCCGGGTTCAGAGCTAGCCCTGTGTGAGCCCTGTACTTCTGGGGAGGAGAAGAGACAGAGGAGGGAAAAATTACAGTGAGGGGATTTTGCAGATACTTCAAGAAACAGATTATCTAAGCAAACCTGTGATGTACAGGATGAGGTACAAACTCACCAGCCCACTACTAAAAGAATTTGCAAGCCATGAGCCATGCTCAGTTAAAAAGTGTGGGACATTAAATTCACTAAAGGGAACAAATTAGCAAGGATGCTGAACTGCAAAGTTTCGAGCTAGGTCTGAACTTCTCAAGAATTTAGTGCTGAAATGTTGCTTGAGGTGTGGGGGAGAAGGGGGCCTCTCTAAGCATAATCTTTTCTTCTGTTGAGCTCTCTGAAAACGACTGCAGGATCTGTCTCTTACTACACGTTCACTCAGAATTTAACCCCAAATCCATCAATATCATGTGCTTGGATTATTTTACCTCTGAATTTAATGGACAGATGATAGTCTTTCAAGAACGGTTCCTGAGATCACACAGAACATTAATAATCAATTGCAGACATAGGACTACTAATCTGGGCAACGGTCATCACTAGATGCTGAGGTGCCTTTCAGGGAGTTGTGGGTGCCAAAAGAACAAGTAGGACCCAGGGTGTGTAAATTCTCAAGAGACAGTCTGTATTTCCTCGTTACCTTTAGCATCTATCCAAAGATACACAAATACCCACAGATTTTATGCTGCGAGATGATTTGAAGGTGGAAAAATAGTTTCCGTCTGCAGAAATATTGGCAACTTCTTGCAGCTTTTGCAAAAAGGCAAAAATCCCACAATTTCACACATCTCTATTACTAACGTATGCTGCTTTGTTTCCATATTTATATTTGTCACATTTGAAAGGAATACAATAGAATTTAAAAGAAGATCCTCACTCCCAAATGCTCACAAAAGCACAGAGAAGCCATGCAAAGATTATGAGAAAAACTCACAAGAGGGCATTTGAAAATGGCTTTGAAAATGGGGCTTTTTTGAAAGGAAGGGCGCTGTCGCTGTTAACCAACGGAATCACTGTGGGACCAGGTGAAACCATGTTTGGGACACTTACCCTCAGATGCAGAGAGGCACAAGGACCTTGTCCCTCTAAATTTGCTGTCTTAAAAGGCAAGAAGGATCAACAACTGTCTCTCTCGGGCTTCTCTGGCTTGAAACCCCTGGCACGCTCAACTGGCAGTTCAGGAAGGCAGTGTCTGGGTGCCTCTGCACAGGTGCATCTGCAGCCTGATTCCTCTGGAGACAGGTGCAGCCTATATATACAGAAATACAGCGCTGAAGCTTAGCCGAACACAGCACATGAGACCCAACTGTACAGTAGGCGCTAGATAACATGCAATCATGGCCTCCTACTGCAGCAAATTCTACATAAACCCAGGCCTTTGAAAGAGAAGTAGTAAAAAAAAAAAAATGTGTTTTTCTCACTCCTTATCTGTACCTACTCCATTTTACCTAAGGCTGGCTATTAGCTCAGCTGGTGATGTCACTTACTTCACTGGAACCTGTTATCACGAAAGATTTCTCACAGGATTTTCTATTTTGTTAGCTTTGCGCTTTGTGCAATGTTCCATTAGATAAAGGGTTAAGTAATTCACGTTTTACCCATATAGACTAAGTTATACTCCCTGTGGGTTGCTGGCTTCCTATTGGCTAGAACGATGACCTTGGAAACAGACAAAAATGATGCATTGTTGCAATAAATATTATAGCTTGCACCTGTTTCTAATTAAGTCTGCCAAACAATTTCAGAGATACTGAAAAGAGAAATGTGTTGGCTTCTAATCGGGTGTTCTTTGCTGTTTGATCTGGGTTATTCAGCCCCCTGCATGACCTCGCCTTCTCAGTTCTTGTTTTTCTTTTTGGACCTGTAGAAAGCGCTAGATTGAAAGAAGTCTTCTCAAAAAGGAGCATCTCTGCCTAAAATCACTTGTAAGTAAAACCTGAAAATTCATGGATTTACATGTAGTTTACGGCAGGATACCTCAGAAATCTCCAATATGGCTCTTAGGTTTCATAGGTCTGTTGTGGTGGTCGTCTTCACTTCCTCCTCCTTCACCTCTCTTCTTTCTTTTAAACTTCAGAGCTTAAAACAATCTCTAGCTATTAGCAATCAGGATCAGGCTGACTGGGAAGCTGGAGCTTTTTGCAACTGGACTTCAACATGTCAGGGAAAGAGTTCAGGAAGGATTTTCCTGCTAACACTCACCAAAGAAATGTAAATGGAGCTGTGGCCACCTTCGTATTTCAGAGTTAACAATACCTGGGAAGATTCTGGCAGTTGTTGCCTACGAGAGCTACTGCTTTAGGGCAGGTATAGATTCAGAAGAGAACACTGAAGGCTTCACAGACAGATCATGGTTTGCAGTTCAGCATCATGCTTTTTACTCACTACATTGATTCTTAAGTTCATCTCCCACTGAAAGTGCTTCTCGATGAGATGAGCATTTTGTTTCTTGCACATCTACCTACCCAAGCTGTGCACAGTTTGCATAGATTTAACGCCTGCTCTGTGATCTAGCTCTACGGACAAATGCAAACATATGTGGGAAATGTTGATAATGTTTTCCTTACCATAAGAACTCAAGAAGTAAAGAATTATTAATATCTCCATTTTCTAAATGGAGACTGGAAGCCACACCTCAGGCAACACTTTTGGCTGTCAATGACAGCAGCAGTCCAGTCCCTTCAGTCCCTGTGGGGTCCCTTTTCTCACACTGGGATAAGCATTTGTGCATCTGTAGGTTGGAACTGATTGAGAAACTTAGCCATCTGAAAACTAATTCAGGGAGAAAAAAAAAAAGTGGTTTTTCTTTCAGCTACATCAACTTCCTGATTTTGGTTTGCACACAGCCTGGCAGGACAGGACTGAAGACCTAGGACAGAGGGAGCACAAGGCAATATTTTTGGATGGAATTGCATGAAATCACAGAAGAAACACGTAGCGACAGCAAGAAGACAATGTAAGTCTCCAGAATCCACAGATGCCTTTCTCCGTTGTTAATGTCATCAACCTCACAATCTAGCAAAGATTTGCTAGTTGTGTACCAATCCTCCGAGCCACCCAAAGTTTCTCACGTGTAGACGGTGTTTCAGAAGTGTCATGCTTGGTGGAATTAAATGCTGCTCAGTTAAAAATTAATTATTTGGGGGTGTACGTTGCAAAGGGATTATTTTAGTAGCCATACTATAGAAGGTAGGATCAGACAGGTTAAAAATAAGCCTGGACACAAAGAAGATATGGTAAGGGAAGAGAATAGTTTAGCCTGTGCAGTGTGATGAAGCCCTGCATCAGTATTACGGCAAGAGTTCTGTTCAGGAGGAGAGACAGAACTAGAGATATTTCACAGGGTTAGCACATCTTCCTCTGTCTGATACACTCTCTCTTTTCCACTTTTCCCTCGATGGCGGGTAATAAAATGCCTGCTGGTACCCCCCATGACTGGAGGTACCCAGAGTGGTTCAGCCCATCGTGAGTGCTGTGCCAATCATTTAACAATTCCCACAGCTGCCTTTGTGAGAAGCCTCTCTCTTAAGCCTCTGGTTTAAGAATTTAGAGTAATCATGTAAAAATGATACCCCTGTGCTCTATGATCCGCTGAATCTCACTAATGCCGGATCCCAGAAGAGGGCTTATTAATGAAAAGATGCAATGCCTCTCTCTCTGCTCATGTTTCACATGAATATCTCTCATGGATTCGGCAGTAAACCTTACTGCTGATAAAGTAAGTATAATGAACCTCCATGCTCCACGAGAATGAAATCTCAGACTGATGAAGTAGTTACCTGCTCTACTTTCCAGCACAATGGCAGGCTTGAGAGGTACAAGGAGAAGTACTTGGCTGCTATGGGAATAGTGGTGCAGTATCGCAACCTCCTAAATCTTGGGTCTGATTTGCTAGCAATGCCTTTGGCTGTGTGAAAAGATCAAGAGTTTGGAAGGGAGCAGTTTGTAATTAGCTGAGAAAAATGAAATTATGCTTTATTGTAAATCACTGAGTCAACAGAAGAAAGGAGGTTTTTAAAGGGACAGCAACACCTTGAGGCTACTCTGTGTCCTTTCAACATTACACAGTAGTCAAAACCCCAGTGAAGTCTTGCCAGTTGGCTAGCTTTTCAGAAAGGACGAGCACCAAGTGTTCTGCAAACAGCAGGATCCTGCTGTTTCCAGCCCCTGACATCTACCCAAATTTCAAGAAGGCACTGAAAATACTTTTAAGCACTGTCTCTGTCCTGAAGCTCCTTTGCTAATGGCAGCAGATTTTGCCATCAAGACTTTCAAATTGTTATAAATTCTTTTGCTGTGGCTGTTTGAAAACAAACAAACAAACAAACAAAGAAAACCCCCACACTAACAAGAAGAAAGACTGATTCCATGTCTATCCATGGGAAATGAAAGCGAGTGAGTACCCAGAAAGCATCGTGAAACTAAGAAAAGGAACAGGTAAACATTGTAGGCAGCAGTGCAATCAGTGTCTATATTTATCTGAGACCCTCTGTGATTTATGTTTTCCATTAAAAGGAACACATGCCTTATGAATTACCCCTAATCTTAGCATCAGTAGGATGGTATAAGACACGCAACAAGAGTCTGGAAGGTGTTGCTCTGGAGTATCCTGAAACAATCACAGAGACTAGCTTTAAGTCCAACGACCAGACCATATCTGTTCGGTGCATCTCTGATACCTGGATCATGACTCATCTTCGCAGAGCCGGCCTCATGTAACCAAATCCAAACTTCTCAAACCTTTGTGAGGCACAAATCTGAATATGGAAAATTATCGCAGAGATCGCAGCATTGAAGAGTGAATCTAATCCCATCACAAACATTGGTTCTAATCCTCTGCAGGTCTATTCAACAATTCAAACAACCCATGAAAATGTTAGCATCATCCCTCACTTCAAGAGGATTCTCTGGTTAGAGGGAATTCAAACACCCTGAAACTCTGTGGAACCTTAAACCAGGGGCTGCATTTCATATTAGCAGCTTGGGCATAACTCCTAGTAGTATTAATTCCTAAATGCCCTATATGTTGTCTTTAGAGAGGAAGACAGGCACACCACCTTTATGTGTGTGCTTTCTTCCCTTTGCTTTTACATTTCTTCAACATGCAAAATGTACTTAACTCACTGCTTATTGAATGAAGGATTAGTATTATTTTCCTTCCTCCAGTGAACTTTGTTTCACTTCATCCTGTATATATTTTGCTAGTCTGTGTTTTCCTGCCAGCACCCCACTGTTCAGCAAACTACCGTACTTAAGGCCAGCCAGCTAATATAGTGATACCTTTTTACTCACAAGGAGTGTTTCTGTAATCACGGTTGTGCTTGTGGTATGAATGACAGCTTACACCAAGAAGCACAAAATGCACTTCCAGAAGCTTTGCCGAGCTGGGACAGAACTTAAGCAGCTTCAAACTGCCAAGACATTTGAAACATTTAGGGGAGGGCACATTTTGAAATGTAGCTTGCTACCTAGCTACTCTGCTAGCATGAATGTTGACCAGAGACAGTGAAGGGAGTTACTTCCCCATCCACCCTTTACTGTGCTGCTGTATCTCATGTTGAGCTAGAGTGGGAGCACTTGGAAAAATGCCCTGCTTTGGGTCCTGCAAAAATTAGTATAAAACAAATACGTAATACATTTGCAATGGCACTGTGTAAGGTTTACAGTGTCTGTCTTTGTTGTTAAGATTGGTTACGCTGCCCAGTAGGAAAGCAAGTAGAAAAAAAGGGTGTCTTTACAACTCACTATGCTCTTGGAAGATCAGATTGGATGTTCCTGTTCACATCACTGCAGCAATGCAGGTGGAAGAATTTTCTTTTTCTTGAGGAATTATACCTCAAGTCCTGCTAGGTAGTTACTCTCTTTGTTCCTGTGAGCCAAGCTAGTTGCAAGATCATGCTATGCCATGCTTATAACCTCGCACTAAAAAGGAGATTACAAAGGGGGCAAAATACCCTAGAGGGTTCCCCTTTATCAGAACCTTCCCTGTCAGTTTGCCTTCTCATTTCCTGAGCTCTTGTCTGATTATTAGTGTACTGACAGAATAAAAATAACCTCATATTCCTACATGAATCATAAATAAAACCCTTTTATTTCATCAAAGAGGTTGGCAGGTTTATAGTCCTTTGCAATGCATGCACGATGTGAATGACATACCTTTAATTTTGCTGACAAGCTTGTCGGGGTCCTAATGAAAAAGAGTGAAAAGTGGGTGACTTCTCTAAAGGTTTAGCAGTTGCTTTTTGGCGAGGATATATATTTCACCTTGCCACTGTAATCAAGGAGCCAACTGATCTTGGTAATGAACTCTTCAATTACAGTCCACTTCTGACTCTTCAAGAATGCCTAGGCAACAATACCACAGTGATTATTGCCGATATTACAGATTAAAGAAACCTGGGGAAAAAAAAGGAGGGGGAAAAGAAAAAAAGAAAACCTGAGCAGCATCCTTGCTAGAGCTTCAGGTATCAGGGTGCATCAGCAATGAACCAAAAAGAGTGATCAAATTCCAGATTTTGGACAGCTAGATTTTGCATCACTGTTGTACACCAGACAATAATAAAATCACTGCTCTCACCTGTATTTTGACATTACGTATTCCTCCCCCTTCGTTCAACCAGCCAGTTTGTTTTTAGAAACCAATATCAAGTATTGCAGAGGTTATCTTGGGACAGGCCCATAAAAAGGAAAAGGATAATGCAAAGTATTTCTTTTGGTGTCTCTGACAAGCAAGTTTCCCAATAAAGGTTGCACAGGAACACAGAAAACGGACACAGTAAAAACAATCAGAAAATCTTTCCTATTTCCAGTCTTTCACAGAGTGAAAAGTTTAATTGCTCGCAAAGAGGAAGGCAAACAGTTAAATATACATATATTTAGCAGTGATGAAAGTGCTTTCCCCTTCTTCAACACAGCCTTTCTTATTTCTACTTTCCTTTTACAGTTTCCTATTTTGCTCATGTAAAAGTCACGAACAATGGTCCCTAAGTTTGCCTTCTGACCACAAACAAATCGTCAAAGCCACAAGCCTTTTCCCTTTCATAAAAGAAGTCCTGCTTTTTTGGAAATGTCCCACATCTTCACTGAAAAATTCAGAAAGAGATTAAGGGAATAGGACAGCTTTATTTGATATCTTGGAGCTTATTCTTTGCTTTGCTGGTGACTCCTGTCTTCAGCAACAACTCATCAGAGAAAGTTTGGGATTTGGCAAGTTACCCCTGCCTGACTGCTGTTCTTTTTTTGGTTTTGGTTTTTGGTTTGTTTTTTGGTTTTGTGGGTTTGTTTTTTTTTTTTGGTGAGGGGGTTTAAAGGTGGGGCTGCTGAGAGAGAAAATGAGAGAGATGTAACTAAGATCATCTGACTAGAGAAAGAAGCAGGAGTTGTGTGTGCAGGACTGTGTGTACATGGGGAGATAGAGCAGAAAAAGGGAAAAAATCATGGAGAGTGAATTCCAGATCGCTATCTTGTCAGGATTTTACAAGATTCCAGAGCTGCACTTCTAATTTTCATTACTTTCCATTTTCCTTTGATAAGCTCAGAAGCAGTATCTAATTTTATTAGGAGATTTTCATCAGACATGGATACCTTCCTTCCTCAAGGGATTCCCTAGCCACAAAAACATCAGGTTCTGTGAAACATTAGCTAATCCCAGTTACGAGTTACTTGACCCTATCAAGCTAAGAAATAAATTTTAGTCTTCATGAGAGTCCTACTGTTTACACTCCAGACAAAATTCTTAGATCTCAAAGTTTTCAGAGGAAAAACATTTTTCATAATGCCAGAAAACTGGCCTTAAAGACCTGGGCCATACAAGCCTGAAAATGTTTCTTGTTTCAAATTAAATACTTTGACAGACTTCCTCTTGACTGCAGCTGACACCAGTGCCTGATTTTTTTGGCATAAAATCCAAATGGGTAACGGTAGGAGCCATTACTGGCAACATCCATCCAGTCCTGTACTCTACACATCACTACTTCTTGCCCTCGACCTTCCCTCATGTGGCTGCATGCAGAGGGAGATTGCTAAGAACCAAAGCACTTCTCCCTGTTCCGTGCAGACAACATACAGTTCAACAAGAGGCTCAAAGTTAGGTGAACCTCTTACAGCAAGTGTTTGCGTGGTGCGTGACCGTGCAAGCCACTGCGGCATGGCTGGGCGAGAGAAGCCGGAGCAGGCAAGCAGGAAGCTGCTGCTAGCAGCCATCAACATGGCACATGGGAAACGCAGAAAATGTGGGGATGCATTCAGAGCTGATAGAGAGCAAAGCACATGCTCCAAACCCAAAGGGCTGGAATCTTTTCAAAGCTGTTTTGCTTCACTCTAATGCATTTAACAGTTAGAATCATCCCAGGCATATTAGCTCGGAATATTAGAAGTATATTGTGTCACACGATGTTTTAAAACATAGCATGGCTTATTTTAAAGGTGAAATGAAATGTGTTTTGTACTTACTTAGTGCCTTGCTCAATCAGCATAACTCCAGGGCTTTGGAAAAGAGGGGATCTGGCACTCTGGCTGTAGTTGTGTTTCTTGTTCAGCTGTTTACAATGAAAGTTCTAGCTAGAAAAGGTTGAGAAAAGACTCATATACTCCAAAATTATCAGTTTATTATCACTATTAATAATACTTTATAGCACTTAACATGCTACTTTTCATCTTCAAAGGACTTTGCAAATATTAATTAATCCTCACAATCTGCCTGTGGGGTAAGCAAATGCTGTTGCTCCCAGCAGTTGAGTCACAGGGTTAACCAACTTGCCCAAGTCTAGAGGGTTGGGATCAGCCTCCGCACATCCTGCTCTGATGCTCAAAATACTTAAGCACAGTGTTTCCCCCCTTCTCTTAGATGGGATGGTGGATGTGTGCCACTTTTATACATGAGATATTTTCTTAAAGCGCTGGCTTGAACTGATAACTGCAGCTTCAGCTGCTTGAAAAAGGCTGCTGTTTTCTCCCTTCCCACATATTTCTGCATTGATGCAAGACGTGGACAATTATCACCTGATAATTAAAGGACTCAGTTCATGGAGGAGCTCCTAGCTGATTTCTAAAATTACTCCCCAAACTCTGCTTTGCAGTGGAGAATCACAAAAGTGATCAGAGAGTCATAGCTTAAAGAAGCAGCAGATTTCTTTAAGTATTTCATAGGTCACCATCACTTGAGACATAAATAAAATTGTTTAACTGAAAGTAGCCTGCATGTTTGTGTGGACTGATTAGCCTAATGTTTGTGTTTTTCACTTATGGGTTTGGGTTTGTTTGTTTCCAAACAACTTGCAATACTTTAAGTGCTAACAAACTTAGGGGAAAGAAGGACAGGCCCATGATGTGGTTTTATTTGTCCATGCTTCTTTGAGTTGGTAAATCACACTGCATTGCTTTATTGAGTGTCCCTTTAGGAGTATATTGGAAAAAATTCTATCTGCCACAATTAATACAGCGCCTAGTGCATCACGCGGCACAACCCTGGCGTTGAAACTCAGCATTCTCTGGGAGTCCTTTGGTCCCACACTGGATGCCAGAAAGGATAGTAGCTGTGACATGTGATACAGCTGCTGATAAATGATGGTGATAATGCAGAACAAAAAGGCTAATGAGTTCTCTCCAACACCACACTACTTTCATGAAATGAATGTGATGATGACCCTATTTGCTACTTTTTTTTTTTTTTTTTTTTTTGGCTAGTGAGTTACTTATCCCTTTACCTGCATGCTAGTTTTATCTTCTCTGTACAATGCTATGGCAAGACAGTCAAAATTAATGTCAGCATCTCCCTTCACTTTTAAACTACAAAAGAGCCTTTGAAGGTAGAGTAAACCAAAGAGGCCAGCAACTAATTATAACCCATTGTACTGGACTTTGAGGAATAACGAATAGAAGCTATTCCCCATGTGCTTACCAGAGTGCTTTGCAGAGACAGTGGTGCCTTTGTGGGAGAGGGAGATCCCTTCACTGGACCAGAGAGAGAAGAAATGGAATTGTTAATGTATGTAAGAGGCAGGAGGATTTCTATGGTACTATTTCATTGCAGAGGCAGAAGGTAGCAGAGCCAATCATGAAAAGCGTAAAGGTGTGAAGGCACAAAGATGGAGAGTTGATTAAAAGCACCGTGGGGAGCGTGAGCGAACAAATCAATGGTAATGATGGAATTATGCCTGAGCGGAACCCAATAGTCTACGGTGTCCTGGCGACTTGGCGCTGGGGATTAAATGTCGGCGAGGAGCAGAGCCGAGCCCTTGTCCAGACTGTCAGCACTCGGAGATAGGCTGATTGATGGGACGGGTTACGCTACAAAACTGGGTGAGGTCTCTTGAGGAAAGACCGAGTTCAACATAAGCACCTCTGCACCCCTGCGAGATGTGATGTCTGAATCCCGCCCGACCGGGAGCTGGGGTGGAGGAGCAGCGGTGTTGAGAGATGCCAGTCACAGTTGTCATGCCTGGGGAAGCAGGACAGGGCTTATCTGGGGAAGCAGGAGCATGAAGAAAGAAAAGGTAAAAGATGAGAGAAGGGGCCCTGAGGGTGCTCAGTGAGGTTAGAGGTAGCACCTGGCAGGGAGGCAGGAGAGCCGAGCCATGAAGGCTAACAGCAGTGGGGGAGGGATGATCAGCGGCAGCACTGGCGGCCGCGTGGAGCAGCGAGGCAGGGGCTTGGAGGAGCAGGCAGGAGCCGAGGGAACACGGATCAGAGCTGGCTGCGAAGGCGCTGAGAGAAAGGCCTGGAGGAGCCTGGAGGGAGGGAAGAGAGGATTGGAGCAGCTGGTAAGATCAATGAAGGACTGGCTCTAGCTGGGGCAGCAGTGGCTTAGGGCTGCCAGCGCTCACCGGCGCTTGCTGAGCTTGCCCTGTGCTTACAGCCACCGCCACATTAAGCATGTTAGTATCAAAAGCACAACTGAAGCTGCCTTAATAGTAATACCTCTATGAGGAGTCTTACACAAATACAGCTCTAGTTCCCTTCTTCTTTACTATTTTAGGGATTCCTTTGCTGGTATGAGGCATACATTATTCCATGTATATACATATCCCAGCTGCCCCTATCACTACGGCACCAGGACCGCAGATGGCTACAGAAACCCGCAGAGCACACAGCCCCTAGCTGGTGGTTGTTGTGGATCACTGCGGTGAAGAAGCGCAAGGCAAGGACACTTTGTGTCACTGTGAAAAGGCACTTTGCAGAAGAAAGCATCCAGGCTGCTCCCAAGACTCCACAATCTCACCTCCTGTATAGCGATTTGGACTCTAATCTTACCTGCTTTTGTGGTTAGTGACATCAGGAGGAAGGGCCTGGGGCCACTTTGCCTGCCCCAAGTTGGCCCACACAGGCTTGCCACAAGGGCAATTGAGACGGAGGGAGAAGTAAATAGATGGCACCTGTCAGGATAGACAGAGTGCGCTGAGGCGTATCCATAAGGGGTAAAACCATGAGTATGACTGTGCCATAACACCAAGCAACGCAGAGATTTTCTCTCTGATGGCATTAGCCACGTCACCCTGGAGCCAACTGCAAAGGCAGCACTGCCCATACGAGGAATGCAAGGGGACAGTTTAACCTCAGGCCTCGCCTGACAGGCGATCCTCCCATGCCACAGTGGCAGAGCCAGACCTTTAGCAAATACAATGAGGCCATACCTGGCCTTTTGGCACGAACTCATGGCGAAATAATTGAAAGCTAAACATTTTCAAAATCAAATATTTGCCAAGTGGTGAAACAGGCCACTGCAGCCAGAGGGAAGCTGTTCCTGGGTGGCCTCAGTCAGTTCAGATCATGCACGCAGCCAGGACCACTGCGGTGGCCTCAGTTACGAGAGCTTCAGATTGCTGGAGTCCACTTGTGCAGTCAGACCAGCTGGGTAGGAGAGAGCAAAGTTTAGTCATCCAGAGCCCCGGTCTCCAGAAATAAAATTCTCGAACGAAAAAGATAACAATTCACAAGTAGAAAATGCAGGTTCTTTCCAAATAGTCTTAATGAAGATGACTTAAATATGGACAGTTGAAATATCCCGTATCTTAGCTTCCTGCAGTCACGTATGTATCTCTTATACAGGGCCAAGCCTGAGCACAAACTAATAAACCACTCATCGAGAGAGGAGCTCCATATCGGAAAGTGAGAATCTGGTGTTTGGGCACATCTTTGCTCTTTCCTAGTAGTAACAGGTAAAAAGCCTGAAAGTATAAAGCTCAGAATTGGGCTTGAGCACGTGCCCCTGGATGACCCCATTCTCCAGATATGTTTTTTTCACTCTTGAAAGCAGCAAGCACCAGAAATTGGAGAGGGAGATCTAGACATGGCACAAATATTAAATGTAAATACAACACATTTCAGTACAGACCCTTCACTGAAACAAGCCCTAGAGCAAAGCTGTCTCTTCCTGTTGATGACAATGCAAAGGACTTCAGCATAATAGTATTTACTCAGTTAAATGAGAGCTGTAATGCACTTCACAGCCTCAGAAACAAAACTTGAACTACTTAAGTGTACCATTTTCAAACCTGAGGATTTATTTGCATGTGGCTGTTGACTTCAATGGGAGTCACCGCTGCAACCAAATGCACTGCCCTGAAAGCTTTCTCAACAGAAGAAAAGGCTCTGTTACGTATAATGGAAAATGATGCCCTTTTGCTTTAAGCTCTAGCAGAACCCAGAGCAAGGAAGACCAGACTTAGTTTAGATACAAATAGAAGTAAAAATAAATTTTAACTTCGCAGGTTTCAACATTCCAGAGTCAAACTAACGCTAGAAACACAGGGACAATTTGATTGGGCATCCTGCCCAGTCAAAAACTGTATGTTAGAGACATCCCAATCAAATTCCATGTGATTTACAGTTTAGCACTATCTAGGACTCAAGAGTTGAGATTCAGGCCCATTTGGCCATTGCTCAACTCGGTTGCCTTATGCAAATCACTTCACTGTCTTTTACCTCACTTCCCTTCAGTGAATTGGGAACAAATATATTCATCTTCTTGGAGGATGAGAGTTCAGTATTGTTACTAGGTACACTCATACTAAATGAGTGATGCCAATGTGGTAAGTAACATGTCATGTCTAGTACAGAGCATTTTTTGGCACATGAGGGTGCTGGGAAGTTTTAATAAGCACTTTGTCTTTTGCCTTCATACCGGTGAGAGTCACTCGCTTAAAAAGTCTTTTGCTATTTATTTTTAAAAATATATGACTGAGCCTTTCAGCCCAGTCGTCTTAAGCTTTTCAACACAGAAACAGAGTATGCACTTTGGTTTGTTCCAACCTCCACTCCCCCCTCAACCTGAGAAACTAATCTTTCCCAGGATGAAGTTTTCTTTGAAAATATGATGTGGTAATCCTCTTTCTAATAAAGACTACACAACTGTCTTAATCTTTGCCCACGTATGGAAGGCACTTGAAAAAAACTTTGGTTTTGTAGATCCAGCAACTTTAGAAGACAGGAATCAGTAAACAGTGGGCTAATCGTTCTGCCTCCTTTGACGAGCAGTGAAGGAGTTAATTATCTGCTTCTTTTCACTAATTCTGTTGCAGAGCTCAGTTGTGCATATTAAATGTCCAAGTTACCAGATTCAAAGAAAAACTTGATCTCAGTTTGGCTACGTATTAAAAGTGCCATTCCCTGTTGTCCTACCTAGCACTGTTAATTGCATACATTTAGCCCTCTATTGGAGAATAATTTAGCTTCAGATTGAAAAGAAACAGCCCTGGCCTTGGTTATTTTGGCATACAAGTCTCCAGTATGACTCTGTTTTCTAAGCAGACATTAATGATTCTAAAACTAATATTCATTGTTTGAAGAGGCATAGCGGCCTTGGCATTTACTTAACCTTTTGTCTCATGTATGAGACTGAGTCAGCCTAAATCCTTTTCTTAATTAATATCTATTCTTTTTTTTTTCTGTCCAACATTATTTATTAAACAATTTGCATGCAACAATTAGAGTTGAGAGATTAGAAAAAACCCACTGTGTGAGCAAGCTCACTGAGTACAACAACAACCATGAAACTGGTCCTCCAGCTCAAACAAAGCTCTGAGTATGAATGAGATGGGAATAGAGAGTAAGTAAGGTCAGGTTAAAAAAAAAAAAAAAAAATCCAAAACCAAGTCCCATCATTCACCTGTTAGCTCTAACATTAAGCTATTCCCTACTAAAATAATAATTTTAGAGGGAAAGAGATAAAATACTACTGTAAAAGCATAAAAACCAGGGATTTGACACCTCTAGTGAATGTCAGTGATGATAGTTATGGTTGTGAATAAAGTGCAATCACTGAACCTGTTTGCTGATTGCTGTGGTAGAAAGAAATTATCATTTCCATTTCCTGTAGTGTTTCCCAGGACAGCACTGTCTGCTCCATACGAACAGTCTCAGCTGGAGCTCACCTACTTTTCCATACATACTTCTTTGCACTTTTGTGATCGCAACTACTTTGCACATACTGCTGAGTGTGCAACAAAAGACCCTTATGAATGTTCCGATTGACATGGAATTTGGCAAGGACACCTTTGGCCATGAAAATAAAAACATTTTGGGGTTGCATTACCACTTGTATGACATTAAGAACCGGATTGCAGTTGGCTCACATATAAATACATACAGAAGTAGAGACTCGAGCATCTTTCCTCACCTATTCTTCCAGCCAGTAGCTATGTGTAATCACAGATGCTTTGCTCAGTGGATTGACTATCTGCAAGACGACTGATGGAATCACTTTTTATATCTTACCAGGGCTGGATGACAAACCAGACCTACATGAAAAACTATAACGCTCTCCAGACTCCGAAGTCATAAGCAACACAGATGTGATAATATGAGCCATATCTTGCACCCATTAGAAGACCCACAGGAATAAGATTCATTCTAGGCATTGGCATCAATGTCATCCTAAATCTTATATTAGACAATGATCCTCAATTTCTAATGCTCTTAGGATCCCCCTTCTAAAAGGCTTTAGGAGATCTCTGGGTACCACACAAAGCTCTTGACCCACATCTTTCCCATGAACCTATAGACAGTGAGCCCTCCTACCTGTGTGACAAGGTCCTAAGGGTCATATGCATGACTTGCATCTTTGCAGGCAGGGAAGATGTTGTGAAGAAACAAAATGGGACCATTACTTAGAAACCTTCCTGAGAGCTGAACTGGACCACTGCCATTACCTCAGAGCTAATGCTCCCAAAGAAACAGACCAGCCCTAGCGATCCAGAAGTGTCATTTTCTTCAGAACTACCTCACCAACGTGGCACTACTTTAAATATTATTTCAGGCCTATAGTTCAGCAGGTAATTTCAGGGCATGAACCCAGACAGCAGGTTTTAAAATCCAAATGCATGTCTATAAACCCAACATATTAATAAGTTAACAGTTTTCAATAAGACATCAACATTTGCATGCATCTTCCTACTTGTTATGTGCAGTACTACATTTTTTAATGTTTCTTGGACGCTAGCCAGAGAGTCTGGGTCCCTGGTTAGTTCATCTATTACTTTCTTGCCACAATAGAGCTGGGTCCTGGCCAAGTACTGGACTCGTACTGCATACAAAAACACAGAATTCTCTCCCTTATCTATTGATAGTCTTCATTTCCCAGGGAAGGGGAAAAAATATCATAAATTAAGATAAATAAGTAAATACACAAAAATCCAGCACTAACTGTAGTACAAGTATTTTTAGCATCTTTTAACACTATGCGTAATCAAAAGATTTCCTTATGTATTTATACTGCCTTAGTCTCTCAAGAGGCTAATTCACGACTATTCACCTGAACAGGAGAGGAAGATCTCTTCTTTAAACCCCTCCCGGAGCTCCTCAGGCTTTCCACAAGAGTGAGCAAAGTTACATGATCTGAAATAAAACAGGAGAGGAAGAGGCTTCACTACCATCCTCCTTCTTCAGTGTTTCTCAACCTATGGACTATGGAAGGGTTTAAAGAGGCCATGAAGGGTCAGAGGTGGCCTCTGTTTTACATTTGACCTTGAAATTTTTTGTCTGTTACTCAGGGTCTCTGGTGTCTTCAGAGGAAGACAGACAAACACAGAGGAGATGCTTTTTTTGACAGAGTTTTGAAAACATTGTCCAGTGCAGCTCTGATGGCAGGGCAATGAATGTTGCCTTTTATTGTGGGCTAAAAGTAGCAAACTAATACTTAAATTAACAAAGAGCAAGAAAAAATGAATGAATGATGTAACGATCCTGGCTGTGGTTTTACAGTTACTTTAATCTGCGAGAAGTCTGAGCTGCCCTTGAAAGGGCTGGTCCTGCTTGCCCACCCAGCGCTGATGGGACCATTTTTGCCCACTCGAAGATGTGCATCTGATTGGAGAATTAATAGGCTAAAACATCATCTGACCCTAAAAATGCCCCTCGATGCTGCTGAGCACACGGAAACACAACACTCCTTGGAGCAGGGCGGGCAGGCATGCCAAGGTAGGGATGGGATGGGAAGGGTGCGCCGTGCCTGTGGGCAACAGCCCCGTTCATGCTGACCACGCAACCACCACAAAACCTGAGCCAAGGACATGCAGGGCAAAGCCAAGAGCAGCAGAAGAAACATGTCATGTTCACCCGGGCTGCAGCTAAAATCACAACCCAGTCCACATGGAATATTTTGCTGTCAGTGTAACACTAATCACAGTACTCCACTGGGTTGACTTGTAAAATTTTGCTAATAATACGAAGGTAGCTGACAAGTTAATAGAACGCATGATTCCTGTACCTTCTGCTTGAGCAGTGTGAGTATTTTTTCTGCTTAATTTGCCCAAACAAAGCATCAGTGCCTTAATTTCAGTTATTTCAGAAATTAGATCCTCTTGAAGAATGAAAGGATGCTGTGTTTGAGAGGGGTAGCTTTTTTATGAAGACACATAATTAATGGAAGCCATTAAAGATACTTGTAAAAATGATTCAGATTTTTATATATGATGACTAACTAACCTATTATTGCTCTTCTTGGTCAGAGATTAATGGGAATTTCTTAAAGGATAAAGAATTATTTAACAAGCTGCAGGATATGTATGGGCTTGGAATACACTCTGTGATAGTGTGAATAATAAGAAACGTGGCTGTTTATTTCCTTGACTAATGAACCAAAACTAAATTCAGAGATAGCAAGATGTCAAAGAAAACCAAACCCCAAACCAAAACAACAACAAAAACCTAACAAGGCAAGTGGATGTTTTTTACATGAATCTAAACATACACTTTAACAATAAAGCCCTACTGTTAAGAAATTCAGGTTCTTGTGTGCTCTAACCCAAGGTGGTATAGCAACACACCAGCATAATCTCTGATATGACTGAGAAGCACCAAAGATTTTAAAGAAAGAGTTTAAAATCAGGTGATGCTGAATATTCAACAGCTCCTTGGGAGGGGAGAGAAAGTGAGGGAGACTACAAGGCAGAGAGGACAAATCACTTTGCTGCTTGCAAGAGCTTCCCATGAAGAAATTTTCTTTACAAAGCAATGACAACAATGTGTTTGGTCAAAGATTTCTATGCAAGAAAACTGACTTCTAAGACAGATGAGCAACAGAGTCACTCAATTATTCCCTTGATGATAGCACACACGGACAGTTTTCATTTTTCCAACTCTTTCAGATTATAAGTGACCTCACAGTGTCTTGAAGCATCTTGTCCCCACTGGGTTGTGCAAAGAGGGAGCAGAACATATCTAGGCTGAGTTTGGCACTAAGGGAAAAGAGCAGATAACATTTCAGGAGTGAAGGAAATGGAAAGCAAACCAGTTTCTCAGGCAGCTGAAAACAGTGTTTGGTTCTTTTCACAACTGATTTGCCAAGTATTTTCTGCAGTAACTGTTCTGAGCAACAAACCACAATGACTCATATGCCCAGGTGAAAGAGTAAGAGTTCCCTCTCTCTGGCTGAAACAAATAAACTTACTCCAGCTCTTTTCCAGAACAGATCCCAACCAAAGTAGGTAGTAGCAGTGAGTCTTCTGCAGCTTGACACCAAATTATTTTAATATCCACCATATCCTTCCTCTCTCAGGGCTCTTTTTTTTTTTCCTTTAACTTTTTGAATGCACACAAAGAACCGAATAACCTTTTCTCCGTGTACCTGGCTGCAGCCACATCACTGAAGGGGGTCCTTTCAATGTTTTAAAGGACCTGAAGTGTATGACAACATGGCACAGCAGTCAAGAATCTCGCTGGGGAATGGAATAAGAAGATTTATTTTATTTTTAATATTTGAAAGATTTCAAAAAGCATTCAACTGGATTTCTCACTAAGAGGATGAGTGAAGAGAATCCTTTGTAACTAAGCTGGGAGGCCCAAGTCTTTTATCCATTGTTACACAGTTTTTCCCCAGGGCAGAGTTAGGAAGGGCTGCAGGCCCCAGAAGCTTAAAAAGGCAAGTACACTGGGTGGGCTTTTCTGCCATTGCCTAAGCTCCTCCCGAGGTAGGAGCCGCCAGAGTGGAGCAGGTCCTGTGCTCCATTTCAGCCACTGACAGAGATTATTTGGGAAGATCCCAGCAGCAGCAGTGCTCTCATGGAGGGGAATCTGACCTGCCTGCCTGCAAATGCGCATGTGTGTACACGCACACCCTCAGTACCCAGCCACCTGTACGTCTGCTTCCTTAATAAACCAGAAACAAACCCATTCCACAGAAGATTAGTAGTGAATTGGCACCTGGACTAATCACTGTGTATCGGACTTTGCCAAGCCGCCTTTTCCTGTCGGCTTTTTTTAAAGTACTACACATGACTGGGTAGCTGAAGATATGTTATCTCTTTCAGGATAGATTGTGTACAAGAAGGAATCTACTGTAACTGTGCTGCTAGCTCCTTTGTTTTGCCTTTTGAACTTTTTACATTTATATGTGAAATCCCTACAACCTCGATGCAAATGAATCGGTGGGGTTTGATCAAATGGAACTTTGGTACATATTCTCTGAGCTGAGTCCACAGCAGTGATGGATTCACCCACCTTTCCCAGATGTTTGCGTCTGGCTGAATGTGAGAACTTGCTTGAGTGATTCCCAAATGTCAGTAATGTGAGAAGGAGCTCAGGACATGAGGCAGGATACCCAGGACACCTTCTTACCCCCCACGCCCTGAAAATCTTAATCTAGGACTTGGCCAACCTAGTTCACTACAAAACCATAAATATGTAAGATCTCTATTGGTAGCATTTTGCTTGGCAGCATTTCATAGCACTTTTGGTCTCTGCGAGATTTTCACTGTTAATAAAGCCACAGCGGCGCATGACGTAGGAGAAGCAAAAGGCAGTTGACTACTCATGTCCATTTGTGCCTCAATGAATGTGTCAGAGTTCACCATTCAAAGTTGCTCTCAAATAAAAGGTGAAATAAAGCAGTTTTTAAGTAATTTAGCAACTCTTTCCTGACTTGCTACAAAACTTGTCGGACCTTAATAAAGCAGAAATTTTAAAGGCAAATGTCTTATGTATGAGCCCACTGCCCAGAAGCAGGAGAATATGGAGTTTGTAAATAACAACTGCAATACAAGTAATGCCTATTTGCTTACTTGATCCCACTGAAATTAATGGTCTGTGGTTTAGGCATGTGTCAGTGCCATAAAGCAGGATACGCTTGGGGACCAGGAAGTGTCTGCTTCATGTGTTAATGATGGAGTTATGGAGTGGCAGCAGCCATTTCATACACAAAGTTGCAGAAGGATTTTTAGTATATGCTCAACTCTCTCTTTTTGTACTCCAACAAAAAGCTGAAGAAATTTCTAGATCAGACCTGAGGCCAAGGTTGAAAGTTTTCTATAAAATTTGAAAAGGATCTAACTAGAGATTTTCGAATTATGCCATCCCTGAGAAAATACAGCTCGCAAGGGCAGCTTGTGTCCCTCCTAGCACTTAGGCGTACTCTCACACAGGGGTGACTCTGGGTATGAACAAAACTGTGTTCAACAAAATTATTGCACCTCCTCGAGCCCCAGCTCTCCTTCTCTAGTCCCACCATTCACAGGGAGATGCTTGAATAAGCCCAGAAAAAAGCATCCTACTAAGGAGTTATATTTTAATGTTTATGCTATGGCTTTTTGTATAATAGGAATAATCGCTATTGCTTTGTAGTACACTTACAACAAATAGCTTTTGAGATTGCTCAAACACTTTAGCTCCACTTCAGCTCTTAATCAAACTCAGCAGCTGTTTATTGCAATTACACTATAAAGCAATAGACATTATCCCTTAACTAACTGTCTTATTAATATAGGTAGTTACACAGCTATTTCATAGTTACTCTTAAATAACTGCTTTTAATTATTTTATTAACATAAATAACCATCTCAATAAATTTAAATTAAATGCCTATGTGAGAAACGTAATTTAAAGCATTGCGCAAAATTGCATCTGTTTACTAATGTTTAAATTGATGTCATTGTGTAATTCAATTGAAATGCAACTTTAATTTATTTCAATTTTTGATCGCCATGGAACACCTAAGACACTAGAACTTCCTAAATATTGAAATGGGCACTGTCTGGTCTGTCTTCATTTGCTATATTTTCTTTGCAATATTAGCGTGCTGTCAGGAGAATGAGATTTATTTTTACTCACAAAACCTACAATTTAATATCCCCATTTAGTTTTCTTTTCTTCCCAAAGCAACAGATGAAACTGGATTGCATTTTGCCTTCTAGTTCACTTGTACAACTCTGCTTTCAATGGAGAAAAGGATTTTATTTTCCTGTGCAATACTGGATCCTCCATGTCTTATGCCCTTTGTTCTGGTAAGATCAAGCTCTTTGCCTTCAGCTAAGGGGAAGGCAGACACTGCCTGACCTGGCCAGAAACCTCCTTATTCTTCCTCATGGGGGCCAGTTTATTGTTCAGGGGCCTCATTCTAACCAAAAATCCTCCACTGCAGAGCGGACGACACTTGGACAGCAGCTTTTATCCCACAGTGCCACTAATGAACATTTATCTGAAAAGGGACTACGGCACAGATTAGCATATGCCACCTCTCCTTCTGCAGAATGGTCTGCCCATCATACTGGCTTATTCAAATGCTCTTTTCTCCAGATTCCTTGCTCTTGGGGATGAAACAAAAATCTCCTATCCTTATTCTGTTTCAGATTCCTCCCCTGAAGGATAAAGAGGAAAATGCTTGCTGAAGAGAGAGGAGAAAAGGAGAGGGACTCCCTCCACCACTTGTCTGCCATAGACATGAGAACAGAAGATGTTAGAAAGTGCTTGGAGAAACTTAAAGTGGCAAACGTAAGTCAGGAATAGAGTGAAAGTAAGGCTGGAAAATATAAAGTGCAAAAGGCATTACTGAAGAGGCCTCACATACTTTCCTGCCAGACATTTTCTTCTGCCACTCAAAACCTTTCGATTTACTTCTATAGCTGGTGCAGGCATCTGTAAACATGAACTGCTACCTCTCTGACATCAAATCACAACAAACCTCCTCAAAAGTAACAGGGATGTATTGAAAAAAAGTCTTGAAGTCAGGAACATGTAAAGCAAAATTTCTCTGAGGGCTTTGATCTGGATCTCAGCAGCTTTTAAGCTCCAAAACTATGGAAATTGAGGCATATTTGGCTCTTGGATATCAGTTAATGTCCCAGATGTTAAAGGAGAGCTATGAAGGCTAGAATTCGGTCCATGAAATCCAACCTACCGATGGTGAATTCTTCAAACTACCAAAGTCCATCCCACCCTCTGTCTGCTAATTAGAGGCCACAGCCTCCCCTAAGAAGCAATCATTAAAGAATGGCGTTTCAATGCATGTACACACTCTGTATTGGGATGAAGAGTGCCTCAGTGACACCATGCCTATGGAGAAGTGGAATGTAGCTGGAGAAAACAAAGATGAAAATGATGATTTATTTATTTTAATACTTCTATCCAAATGTAACAGGTAACATGAAGGGATAATTACAGGCTCTGTCAGAAAGGGGCTGCTGATGCTGTGATCTGGCAGACACACTAAGCTCCTCAGGAGATGAGCTCTTAAAACTTTACACACTATGCTGGGCAAAGAAATAGGTGATTCAGTACAAAGGGATTTTACAGAAAAATGTAGAAACTAAGAGTGAGGGAAGACATGTTTAAACTTCAGGTAACTGAGAGTTATCAGGGTTTGGATAATTGAAGCTCCAACGTATATTTGCCTACACTGTCGCTCACCTTTGAGCCCTACCTAGGCATCTTGACATTTATGTAGTTTGAAATCCTGAAAGCTCTGAGTTTAGACAACTAAATTGTTGCTTGTCAATTTAGTCTTGACTGAAAGACAGGTGTTTTGTTTCAGAATAACACTCCTTTCAGACTCCTCTATTCCCAAACTCAGATTACTGAGCTAAGGAACTACCAAAAATGAAATAACTTGCAAGCAGGCGAAGATATTTACATACCTTGAACAAAGGAATTATTTGAGAAAAATAGGGATTTTTAATTATTTCTTGGTTTTTGTCATATGGGATTCTCAGCTCTAACTCTCTGGTGGGAGCTAGAGGAGCTTGGAGGCTTTAAAGATTCCTCCATTTTTGGTCATATGGTAGATCCTTTGCTACTGCTATGCAGTTTTAAAAGCTTGCTCTGCTGAATGCAAACTGCTCTCTGAACAAAACTCTGAACATAAATCCAGCTGTGAATTTGAACCAGAATTCTCCAAAAATGTAATTCTGGAATCAGGCACACAAATAAACCTGCTATGCACACAGCAGTCAAATGCCAACAGTGCAAGCAAAAAGTATCTGTTAGCTACCTGATGCCTACATCCTAACTTTACATCTAATTCAAAGTGGATCATTATTCTTGGGCATTCATTATGATCCCTAGTAAGTGACTGGGATCCTTTCCAATAATGAACAAGTTCTCTCTTGGCACAACTTTGCACAGGTGACTTACACAGTCCAAGAGCTGCACATGCTTATGGTGCCACTGGGATCCCACATCTGACTGTGGCTACAGTTTTGTACTGTTAATGCAATGGAAAGTGAATCAGGGAGCCCAGAAAACAGCTCAGGCAGAACACAGCACCATCCCTCTGACCCCAAATTTAGCCTGTCTTTGAGATGCTACTGAGTGCCAGATGAGTCCATTACCATGAAGTGCCTCATTGCAGAAAGCAGCAGCAAGTGCAGCGCACTGACCCAACCCTGGCTACATTCATGCCCTCTGATAATTCAGGTTTTCCTTTTTCCACTCCTCTGTATCTGGGTGCTGGTGCCCATACACTTCTGTCTTCTTGGCATTGTGGCAGGGTTTGGACCTTAATTCCTTTGTTTATGCCATTAAGTGTGTTGAAGGCAACAGAATACAAGCTTCATCACACTGACCTGCCAATAACCTCCCTCTGTCCTGGAGGGATGGTGTGTTCTGGCATAGGGTAAGGGTCCCATTTAATTTAGAACCTTAAGCTGGATTTGAACTGTAGCCCCAGAAGTAAAAAGCCAGTGTTTTTATCTGGGAAGCCACATGGCTCTGGTTTCCTGATTGGTACTTGTGACATCCCAGTATTGGCAAACCACAGAGATATTAACTGTGTGCTCTATTTTCTGCCCTTAATTATGGCCAGCTAGTCTGATTTTTCTTTCTTTTTTTTTTTTTTTAAAGGATTTGAGTGACAAAGTGACTATGCATATCATTCCACATTTGAACTGTAAGACTTCAGTATTTCTACCTCTAGTGTGTAATTGGATCAGCTGCCAGTTACAGAAAGGAGCTGGGTGAGTATTAAGTGTGTGGAAAATGAAGAAGAGTCCAAGTGTGAAGGGGAGGAATAATTTGACAAAGCCTGCAGTGAGCTGTACGTGGTTTTCTCGTTCCAAAATGGAGTAGGTTTTGAAGCGTATGAGAAAAAACTGGCTTTGATTTATTAGCTTTGGTTCACAGAATGCTAGCCACAATCTTGTACTGACTTAAGACATATGGAAAGCCACAGTCCCTGCCCCAAGGAGCTTACAATACTGATATTATTTCAACAAGGATTGCTGAGTGCGAAACTGAAAAAGTCTGCTTTTATCTGACTCACTAAAGCTGCGCCTTGAACAACCTTGTCAGGCAGCGCACAAATCTACTGCCATGGGCTTAGCATCACAGACTTATCATGATATGGTGGTCCTCAAACCATTGCACTCACTGCTCTTTTGTAGATCCCCACTGTAGCACGTTCTTACTTTAATTTTGAGTTTCTCAAAGAAAGGAATGAAGCTAACATGAGCGTGAAACATTTTTAAATCTGCTACAAAAATCCAAAGTAAATCTCAGCCCTTTAAAAAAGTGAGAAAGAGATGAGGGCTCTGTCCAGTCAAAAAGTGAGAGTGTTTCTCTCGGGACAAGAAAATTGCCTTGCCACTGAGTTCCTGCATTAACCACAGCAATGCCAGGATCAGACAGACAGACAGAGAGTTCTTTATCCAGTAAGTGTTCAACTATTTATACCTTTACAAAATGCAAGCAAATCCCCTCATATGTGAATAGGCAGTTTGCAGGTTTCTAGTCAAATGCTACTGGTGGGACAGAAAAGCCAGATATTGAATGGGTAGCCAGAGCATCCTTCACTTTACATTTCAAAGCAGGTCTTTGCTGAGATGCAACTTGGGACAACAGTCTGATCATGAGGTGACAAATGTAGTGGGTAAGGAGAGACGACTGCAGCCTAAACTCAAAGAACATCCAGAGTGGCTCATGAAAGAAGCAGAAGAAATGGCAATTACCTGGAAATTCATAGACAGTTGTCCCTCAGCTGTAGAAATACACCATAAAATCCGCCATGCTGATCTGTAAGGAATAAGCAAGAAACATTCATTAGTGGTGCAAACAAACAAAAAAAATATGCCAAGTGGATTGACTGCCCAGTGGCAGCCAGGATACCCGTAATATTGCTAAGTAGGTGGAGAGCGCAAAGAACAACTGAGCTTTGCTGTCTCCCAACTCTAGCCTGCTCTAAGCTATACTTGCTAGTTTACTGCCCAGAGGACCAAAGTGATATTCTGGGATTTGGAAATTTTTCTGCTATGCCTTCAACAGCAGCCACTAATTGAGAGGAGCAATGTCCAAAAGGGCCCCTGGGTTATGGCCATAGAGTCGTATCCTTTCTCACTGGTATAAAAGCTCTGCAGACAAGTCTATCAGACAAAAACACAACAAAAAAAGCAACTCAAAATCATTTCTCTCTGACTCTCCAAGGGGCGTAGGGCATTAAGACAGAATGCCCTACCTCAAAGGAAGTCAAGATTGGATCAGAACATCTCAGAGAGATAGAAAGGGAGAGATGGCAAGAGGAGGTAGTGTAAAGGTTTTATCAGCATGAGTTTGGGATGACCACATTACTCATAGGTCACTATGCTTTCCAGATGAATAGCGACAGATGAAATAAGGAAGACAACGGCCTCCGGATTTCCAGGTAGCAGCTGCAGCCAAGTCTGCCTTTTCAGCTGCCCTTTTAGTCTGGAATATGCACGGCGCTGCTCAGAAAGGGGCTGGCTTTGCGTGCAAAAGGGAACCCACCGTGCGATCCCACCATTGCCAAGTAAGCTCTAGAAAAAACATCAAGACAATACTTGTGTTGTTAGAGAGAGGAAAACTTCAAATGCAATGCATTTGGTTTTGCCTACGTTTTGCATACTTCCTGTATTTCCGAATATTGAACTAGAACCAGTACTTCACAGATCCTTTGTGGATCTCAGCCCATCTCCAGCAGCAAGGCACCAGGAATAGGTTATCCTGATGTGAATCTACAACCGTGACGGCAGAAAACAGGCGTAGTTCTTTATGTTTCATAGCAGCAGTCACAATACTGAGATTATGCTATATAATAAAGACATTACATGTCATTTATTTATACCAAAGTGATGCCATTCTGCCAGGCACTGTACACAGACTTTACCATGGACTGCTCAGAAGGTATTATCTAATCAGATATATGCACAGAGATCCCAATAGCTGAGTGGAAAATAATACTGCCATTCCTGACATTTCTCAAATTAGCAAGAGCTTATAATGAAGCTCTTATAAGACGTCTCTCTCAAGGATTTGTTGGATACCTCTCTTGCTGGGAATGGATGCACATGGGGTAACTGCCCTCCTGCTCTGTGCTTAATTCTCTCACCTCATTCTACGTTGCTTGTTTCCTGCACTCAGAGATATCCTACTTGTGTTTGAACTCTCTGAATACTCTCTTCAGCTACACACAAGGAGCCGGAGGCCTTGGTAACCTTCTACCCCACTAGTTCTTTTCCTGCAGTCAAGAAATTATCTCTCATTTTTTGTTTTCTTTTCTTTTTTTTTTATTGCAAAGAACTAGGGGAATTCCCCCTTCCAGTGCCTGGCTTTATGCTGGACCCTGATGGCAGTGATTGGTAACAGCAGAAAAAACCAAACAAGCCACACCACTCACAAACAAAAGTGTCTCATTTTTCACAAGGTTTTATGTAAATATTTTGATAATTTTAGCAATTCCACATTCATATTGGTATTGAGCTATCTAGAAAACGATGTATGTTTCAAATAACTTCAGTAAGAGTCAGGATATGCCTGTGTGAATGTTTGTATATTTTTCCATGAAGAACTCAAATCAGATAAAACTCTGAGACCTGATTTTCAGCTGATACAAATCCACAAATATAATGTATGCCAGTTTACACCTGCAAAATTCCTTACCCTGAAATATTTTGGCCCCTGTCTCTCCTTCATTCAAGCAGAGGGAATAGCTACCAGCAGGGGAAGGCTTCCTGTCTCTGCCTCCACTATCTTCAGCAATGTGAGTTCGCACAAGGAGCTGGAGGCTGTAGCTGCCTTCTGCCCCAGCAGGTTTTCTTTTTCCTTCATTCAGGAAATTGTCTTTCTCTTTTTTTAACATAATCAACAAGGGAATTCCCCCTTCCGTTGTCCAGCTTTGAGAGAGGAGCTTGTTTTGTGTTTTTAGCTAAAAATCCCCAAAAAGTCATCAAAGGGCTCCCTGACTTTAGTGGGGCAGACCTAGCTGAAAAGGGACGCTCCTGATGTTCACCAACATCCTCCCTTGCCCAGTACTGTGTTGCCGGCAGCGTTCGGGCAGCGTGAACAGCTCGGGCCATCATGCCACAGCGCTCTGCCTCCCAGCACAGCTCTGTCACTCTATGCGCAGTGCTCGTGTCATGCTGTTTACAGAGTGTGACAGACCAGAGGAGAGCAGAGGTACAGTAGGAAGGGAACGGGGCCAGGCCCAGCGGCATTGGGAAAGCATCACCAGAGGTATTGGTCTCTGCAGGACAGAGGGAAGCAGAGCTGAGGGCTGCGGATGGGAATTAGAGAGAAAAATTAAGTGGCACCTCTAATGTGTTTTGCCAGCATATAGGAAGAAGAAAAGAAGTATGAGCCAGACAAACAAGGGGTAAAAATGTTTCAGGAAAGAAGGGGGAAAATGCACAGAAAGTATCATAATAAAGGAACCCAATCAGTAGCAACAACTCAAGGAGAAAAGAGGGCTGATGGATAGCTGTGCTAGCATGAGTGAGGAAGGATAAACCAAACCTTTTCAAAGCATTAAAAAAGAAAACCAAAATGCATTTAAAAAACCTCGTGAGAAAATAAAAGCCAGAGGACAAATAAAACAGAGAGAGAGGATTTCTACGAGCACAAAAGCAGAGGTCAGTACCCTGTGGTCATTTCCTAAGAAAGGAGGAAGTAAAAGTGAAGGAAAATACCTAAATATAAAAGACTACTTATAAACAAATGAGACATTGACTGCTACTCTATGATTTTTTTGAAAGCTTGCTATTAGCATATCTCCAATGATAAATGCCTTAATATGATGTCAGCTTTCTGTAGGCAGAAAGGCACAAATGCAGCAAATCAGTTCTGCCAGGCAGACAGTGAAGTAACAAGAAATAATTTCCCCCCGTGCCACATGACACTGCTTTGGTCCATACACATCCTCTCTCCAGCATATACCCTCGGAAGAGGCGCGCAGCAGGACAGTAGAGCAGGAGGAAGTTTAGCCATACAGAAGATGGGAACACAAATGTATAAATATGTTGGGAGCCTAGAGCTTGATTCAAACAGTAATTACACAGGTCGATCTCTGACCAAGGATCCTCAGTCCACATCCTGCTCCAGTAACTCTTTTTTATCACCAGTTTGGGCAGAAAACACACTTCTGGATCCCTCTTGCTGAGACCACCAAAACTGAAAATTGCCAAGTTTCCTCTGAATGGCAATGACATCAGTAAAAAGATCAGACGGGTAAGAGCATGTTCAGGAGCTGTTTGGTCTATAGCTGAGCTGCGCTGGTGCCCTGTCACGGTGGTAACCTCCCACCATTCATTAAGCCCACTAAGCTCAAGCTAATGTTACAAATCGCCCCCAGGGTGCCTTGGCACACAGCTCCAAGCTCACCCTTCCATGGGGAGAGGAGCACCCAAGCCACCCCACCGACCTGAAGCCTAAAAGAGGAGCCATGGTAGGGATGTGCAGGCTCAAGGCTGGGCGGGGATGGCTCCGTGGAGGAAGGCTGGATGGGAAGAACTGAGCAAAGACCAAAGCCAGGCTTCATTTTGCAGACATCACTGAGGCCTTTCCCCTAGCTCCAGAGGGGTGGAGCAGATGTCCTACTCTGTGGGAGAGAAGTAATTCCAGACCTGAGGCTTAAGCCAAGACAACTTTGGTATGTAACTCCATATTTTGACTGACAGAAGGAACCATTTACCATGCTGGCCTAGTTTTAAAAGTAAAGATATATGGGTGGCCCTCAGAATTTATGCTGAAGTTTGATGGGGTTAAAAGTTGTGCCCACTGACATGTTTTCAAGCAGAGAAATACCAGGAATGAATCTTTAGGCATTATAGTGTGTACAGCCAAAATGCTGTTCTCACTTCCATCCCATCAGTGGGGTTATATGATTAACATTAATAATTTCAAAGGCAATATTCTACTTATTGATTAGGGCCTCATTTGGGAAGGGATGGATTCAGACTGACACTGAAAGTTGATTTTACAATGTATATATGTACATTCACTTGCAACAAAAGAGCCACATATAGTCCTTAATTTCTCTGTAAAATCCAGTTCGCTTCTGTGGTATCTCACCAACAGAAGTGAGACGACAGTCTGGCCCCAAATCCTCAATTCCACAAACTCCAATATTGTGCTGCTACGAAGACAAGGCTGCTTCAGAGGCTGAGCAGACAGTGCCCAGGTCCTGCAGTCTTTGCTCAGACTTCAACTCACTGACTGTAATGGAAGTATTACCTTAATTCATGACAGCATCTACACTAAGAGTGCTTCTGTACACATCTTACTTGCCAAAATAAAGGCTTTTTTTTTTTCCTTCTTGAGTTGGGAAAGATGGTGCAGATTAATTTTTTAGATGGGAAAAAAAAATCCACATCCTCTTTTTCTTAAACAGACAACTTAGAGAAACAGAATAACCTTTTTTTTCCTTGCCCCCCCAAACCCTTGTTCTGTACACCACCCCAGTTCCACCCTTGCTCTAAGATTAGCTGTCGATCTGAAGATTGACTGTGCTATCCGTACAGTCAGATATTCTTCGGATTCGGTTATCATATCAAGGTGCATTTGTGCTTTAAATGGGCAGCTATGCTGTAAATGCAACACAAAGGAGCCAAATTCAGCCTGTTCCAGCACAGGTCCAAAGCGCAGAGAGTCTGCGATGCTGTAGTCTTTTGTTTCAAATGCAGATAGATAAACTTCAGCCTTTTTTCCATGATGGTTATAATGCAGAATATGAAAAACTCTTGGGATGGTTTAAGCTGCAGGGTATTCTCCCAGAGTTCTGTCCAAGAATAATCTAGTAAAAATGTGGACAGAGAACCATCGACCTCTGCTTTCCCCTGAACATATGCAGCTCTGATCAGTCTGGTATTTCAAGAAAAACAAGGTCCTGAACCCTAATCCTCAGACACATAACAAAGCGCACTTCACAGCTGTGATGCACAGCTACTATCAGCTCCGAGGCCTGAGTGGGTCCCAAGACAATGCCTCCTTTATCACCCAGAGGACAAATATCTAGACAGCAATATTTTCTGCTTGAATGCTTCAAGCATCTCTCGCAACTCCTGACTGAAAGAGAAAACTGAGCTGAGAGTGTTTGCTGAGTGATTATTTTAATTTACTACTTGATGTAAATCTAAATGAACTGACATCCAGCTTGAGATGGACAGAAAACAATCATTGTGAAAAAAGAAAGAAGGCTAATATTACAATATCATTTGAGTAGCACAGGTTTAGGCAACTTTAGCAGTGGCAATGTAATAGATAGTGAGGCAGGGTTTGCATTTCCTTTTCTTCACTCAATTACCATAATAAGTTCTGTAATTTTAGGGCTGTTTATTTATCAGGCGACGATAACAAAGACGCTCAGAACACGGTGTCTGAATGCAATACTACAAAGCATCACAGTGTAAGCCCTTGCATGCAGAGGGATTGCTGATTCTCACACACCTGATTATCTGTGTGTACGTGTGTTCAGAAGCAACAACATTCCCCTTTTAGTTAATTGCTAAAATGGCACACATTTTGCATCTGGCTCGAGGCAGAGTGAGGGAAAGGGATAGAAAAGGAAGAAAACTTCCTGGTAAAGTTCTCCAGTGCTTTAAAAACCTGTCAAGTCACTCTGCCGAGCTTTCTTGTATGAACAATAGATTTGGGACCTGGCCTGCCTGCATCGGGGAGTCTGTCACTGCTGCTCTCTGATCCGGGTTTCCAACGTTTGATGGCTGCGCGGTGTCACAGAACAGCTGGAGGAGAGGCGCCCCGGCTGAGTGCATGAGATGGAGGGGAAAAAATACAACAAACAAAAAGCAAAAGAAGACATTTCTTTGTGAGGCAGCCACACGCATCTGGGCTCTGCCGGAGCGAGACGTGTCACCTTGTGGCATGGCCTGTGGCACCCTACACTGAGACAAACAGATATTAGTGCCGCACAGGCCCCCCTCGTTCCCAAAAGAGGACCAGGGAGAAAGTACACCACATGCAATGCAACCCCAGATGGAGGTCCAGCAAGCGCTCCCTCCTGGTGGGGCTCAGCAGCCTGTCCACCACCTCCGGCAGCTCCCAAAGGCATTTTTCCAGCAGGAGACCATCTCCTCAGGCCCCTCCAGGCGTGGGCATGCTGCAGTGGCACCGACAGCCTGGAAGAGTGGGTAGGAGGCACCACCAGCCCATCACTCGGTGCCTCTCTCAGCACATCAAAGAGCCATAGTGCTCCCCCAAGGTTGACTCAATGCACCTGGGGCAACTTTTCATTCCACCCTGAGATGTTTGTATTGGTTTTGGGTGAATTTGTGGTTGGAAAGACTAAGCCACATGCATAATTTCTTGCACATTGCCTTAAAAATGTACTTAATTTGAAACAAAACTCACAGTGTAATGTTCCATTTTGCATATACCAAAGATCAATGGAAAAGCTCATAATTGAGTAAGAATAAAAGCAATTGAATAAAGATGAAACTTGATGGGTTTCTAAGACTGCCATTCAACAGTCTTGAGGTTTTGGAAGGATATTATGCCTTCCTATTAAATGATTTGAACCACTACCTTAAAGAAATCTCTGCAGTTCCTTCTTAAATTCTACAGGAGGCTCAAAAAGCACGTTGGAAATATTTTTACTCTGTACCATAAGATGTTTTTCATCAGAGTAACATGCCTCTTAACCCATAGCCGTATATTCAATTAAATTGCATGGGCATATGTGTGTTTATTTACATAATGTGTAAATGTATAGCTGGGTATATATAAACAAAAGGCTTTCATAACACAGAGGAACACACATGGTGGTATAATTTGTGTATACGCACACTGTGTAACTGCAGCCGTTCGTGTCAACACCATTCATCACCTGTATTCACCAAAATGGTGTCAGTACTGTTCCGCACGCTGCCTACAAGTTCACCACAATGATAATCTCCCTCCTCAATTAATTAAGGACAATTTAAATATTTTAAGTGAATTACATTAACATGACAAAACAGTAAAATTTAAATTGTGGAGCTGTGAACGGAAAACCTGTGACAAAGTCCCTCTTTCAACACAGTCACATAGAAAGATTTTACAAATTGACAGTATACATTATGCACAGCCTAACTGTGGACATTTTCTGTCAAGCACTTAAACAGAGAGACACAACAACGGCTCCAGTGTGAAAAAAAGAATTATCTGTAGGGGACCAGCCCTCACTAAGGGCAACCTTGACAAGTCCAAGCATGCACCTGGATCAGCATTTAAAATAATTCTGCCATACCGACGTTGTTCATCATGAAGCTCTGTCTAAATTATTGTGGGTTTGCAATGGACCTTCATTAACTGCCCTTATGTATAAATACTATCAAACCTATTAAACCGAGTATATTTTAAATGCCCCTGTTAAATATTGCTTCAGTAAGAGGGTTACAAATACATGGCATTAAATGCTACAGATGGAAATTATTTTTTGTTAGTTCTGCAGGTCTACTTATAACAAATCTGAAATTTTACATTCAGGATGCAGACAGCAGTAACATTTTCCCTTCTAGGGACAAAATTCTGTAAGGAAGTTTTTGAGAAATCTAGCTTGTATTTATAGCCTTACCATACAGCTACTAAGGATCTAGCACTCTTTTCACTGATGAAGTGTCTGATTAACACATACCGTTATTGGGATTTGCAAATTAAAGGCTGGATCTTGCAACACTTATGTGAGTCAGCCTTAATCACATGAGTAGTCCCCAGCAGGAGTAAATGTTGCGGGATTGGGTCCTTCCGAAATGAGCAAAGCTTCATTAGCCCCTTCATATGATTTTATAAATATGCATGCTCTAATGGAGTGTGATGATGTAGGTACATACAAACTCATGTTACTCGTATGAGTACTGCCAGAGATCTCAAAGGGATTTGGGACTTCCACAAAAAAAAATTGCATCACGGTAAGATTGGCTGATGTCATGCAAAAAATAAAAGAGAGGAGAGAGTGACCTCTCCATTTTCCTCAGATTACTCCCTGACAATACAATCAAACACACCACAAATACTAATGCAGAAGGGTAGGTCTAGCTTCTGTCGCTTCGCCCATACCAAGCCCTCCTACTCAGACTGGAAGAAGTTGCCAAATGGGGTGGGTAAATGACCTCCCCCCGGCTCTAGGCCACCACACTGGGCTGCTTCTGCCATCAGAGCTCCTGCAGGTGCCTCAGCGTTGGAGCACGTAGCGCAGCACAGATTTGCCTGCAGAAGATCTGAAGGTGCATGGACCTCCTGCTGCTCGTTCACCACCAAGGTCAACAAAGCTCGGCGTGTGATGTCACACGGGGCTATTGCAGAAATGATTATGACATCACAAAGAGTGAGCAGAAACTGCCTGAAAACCCAAAGAACGGATGAATTCCTCAGAGGCAGTTTTCCTGCCAATGACCCTTGTCATAAGAAGAGGGGGAATGAGTACCCTTTCCCTGAGAGAGGAGGTATTGCTTACCCAGAAAGAATTTTTTCTGGGGCGTCAACACTTTAATCTAAAGCCCACACTGCATTTCCTGTTGGTAATTCTTAGCTGTAATTATGAAAACTATTGCAATTAGATTATTCTAATTATGAAAATCTATTTCCTTTTAAAGATATAAAAGCAACCTTTTTTTATGAAAAAGAACACATAAAAACACTGAAATCCTTTGAATTCCTTCCTGTGCCACAGAATCTGAGCACAATTTATCTAGATAAGTTTTAATTATAGCCTTTCCAGAAAGACAGTACCCTGTATAAATAAAAAGAAATATAATTGATAAATGTAGTCAGATGGTACCAGGTTGTTTAAATAGACCATTAAGCTCAAAATGTCTAAAGTTAAATTAGATTGTATTCTCTTTCACCTAGGGCTTTTGTAAGGCACAACTGGCATGTATAGTCTTGTCCACATTAATTTTTACTGCCACGGTCAAAAAGCAGCATAAGTCTGAAGCTTGTGTAGAATTTTCTGTCTTTATTTGACGTGATCATAGTAGATGAATTAGCTCCCTTGGTGCAGAGAGTGAAAGAAGGTTAGTTGAGGGAAATAAGGAATTTTCAGAGGAAAGAAAAAGTTTGAGGGAAACATATGGTTTAAATGCTCTAGCCTATTTCAGATCAAGCTGAGAGAGTTGAGATCTGTTGGTTCAGAGATCCAGTTCACTGCACATTCCTACTGTGCCTGCCTACTAATTGCATCCCATGTTTGTCAATCAAATATTTGCAATTAACAAAAATATTCCCTTAAGAGACATATAACAGAGGCTGCTAAGGATCCATTGCTTTGCTATTAGAGTCAGCTCAAAAAAAAAAAAAAAAAAAGGCCTTTAAAAATATTCTGATGATGATGACACTGCCAGACACTTCCAGTCAAAACATTAACAAGCAGAATAGGTGGCATGGGGGCTTTTCAAAGAGATTTTTTTCAAAGAAGAAAAACTTTGATCTTAGCGTTTCTGACCCATCCTCCACCTCTGATTCTTCAATCTACAAGTACATATAGTGGTTTAATTTCACTCAGTGCATTACTTGCCTAAGGATAAAAGTTGATCTAGATTTTTTTTTATTTAACTCCAATTTAACTGATGCTCTAAAGCTGCCCTATCACTGCATAATACACACACAAGGTTTCTAGGCAGAAACTGAAGAAAGCAGACTAGAATAATAAGAAATGCACAAGGTTCAGAGGAAACATTAATTTGTAAATAGGTAGAAATGCCAGTAATTTGTTGGGAATTGAAGACCTTCTGTATGCAACAGTGAAGCATAGCAGCTGTGCACTGCTGTTTTATAAATCAATATTACATCTGAAGGTGGTGTTTGAATGCTTGTATCATTGTGGTTTGAGTCAAACAAAGTTCTGTGATAAGAAATGATCAAACAAAACAAACAAAATCCCTTCCCCGTCTCGTCGGATAAATTCCAAACATAATTCCACAAGAGGGATAGAACATTCAAATCATCCACTTTTTTATAATTGCATAAACCCCTCAGTCACAGAAAGATGATTGGATTGGTGATGGACTATTGTATTCTCAAAGACATGGATCATGCCAATGGAGAGCTCCTGCAAAATGATAATAGTGTGCGCATTTTCTGTATGACCTATGTGGTAAGCTTTAAACCCCATCCAAGCCAAAATGCAGCGGTCTGGTGTGAACATGACTGGGACCAGGGGACTCCAGTCTTCTACTTCCACCTCTAAAACTAATTCCTTCAGTGCCATGAGCAACCACTTATCCTCACTGCTGCAGTTTCTCCATCTAAATACAGAGGATAATATACAGCCAGCTAACGAAAAGAGCTCAGACTTAGGCCAAGTCTACCCAAGGAAAAATTTGCCAGCATAGCTCAGCAGGTACAGCTTGATTAGCAGATTTGCCTCATGTTGACACAGCCTGCACCTGCGAACAGAATATTTTTCCTGCCATCTACCAATTCTCCCATGCAAAATGAAGCAGAATCCCAGCAATGTTAATGATTTTCCCAGTCAAAAGTGATCTAAAATATTGTATGTCCCCATGAGTGACATTGCTTCATTTTCTCAAATAATAGTGTAAATTAGCTGTAAATAATAGTGAAATGTTCTGAAGATACAAAGGAGCTGCCTTCCCTTGCCTTTTTTTTATCTTTATAAAACAGTCCCTTAATTTAGACTGTGGCTTTAAAAAATCCTCAGTATCACAAAGCTATGTCTTTGGGGCCATAATACTTGCAGAGAATGGGCAAAGAGGTAAGATACAGCATTTCTCATAACCCACCAAGCCCAGTTTCTGGAACCTCAGGAAAGAAAGGGAGTTGGGAGAGCAGTGTCTGCAAAGAAATATCCTGAGAGACATCTGCTGGCCACTTTTACCTTGCCGAGCTCCACTCGCTGACTGCAGAGCACGCAGGTTTGTGACATTGGACTTTCTGAGTCAAGGGGCAACTTGGTGGTCATACAAATCATAACTGCACAGCAAACAAATATCAACCAACAGCCCTGCCTTTGGGCTCCATGAAAGATTTAGCAACATCCTTATTGTCTGACTTATTACGACAGGAAACAAATTCATCACTGTGACTGCAATGAAGCGGGCTGCAGAGAAGCAGGACAGCTGAACAGCATCCCACACCAAGCCTGTAGGCATGTTTCCAGCCAAGTGACCAGCAACAGACTTCCCTGCCACTGCTGAGTAAATAGTCTCCAAAGCTTGGCATTTGCATCCCACAGCTGCCTATGTACCCCTCTGCGTGGCCAGTCGCGTTGGCTTCCCAACCGCGGCAGATAAAGGAGGACAGCAAAGCTGGGCGGCACAGATAGCGACAAAAAGAAGACAGAGCCTAACTAGCTTTGAAATGGCTGGTGTTGGGGAGATTTGAAATTGCAGACTTGCATCGAAAAGCCCCATTTGTAAATACTCAGCTATGATTTTGCAGGGGGTTGTCAGATTACAGAATTTTATCATCAAGTTTGAGGTGGGAAAAGAAGAGGAGGAGATGGAGGAGGAGAGTATTTCTGTCCCTGTCCTTCATTTCCTGATAAGGAGACACTTTTGATCCAAGTGATTTTTTTTTTTTTGTCTTTCTTCCTTTCCATTTTTTTTGTTGTTGTTGTTTTGTTTTGGGTTTTTTTGGGTTTTTTGTTTTGTTTTGTTTTGTTTTGTTTTTTTTAAATCTGATAGCATAAACTTGTTTCACAAGATGCAGGTGTTTGAAATATTTAAGAAGTTCTCTGGTTTTGTATTCCTAGCCTCATTGATGAGAAAGCTTACGCATCATGACATGGTGAGTTGAAGCAATGATTAAAAGGCTACTGCATATGCTCTTCCCAGCTGAGTTGTTGTTCTCATTGTTGTTTTTAGAGCACAGAGAAAGTGTCTGCAACAGCTGCTAATAAGCTCTTATGCGACTCTACTAACATCATGATCTGATCACCCCAGAAGTGCATAGTGGGAGCCGAGGAACCTGGTCTCAGCAATTTGACAAAAACATCCCTGACATATTTCAGCTACCGTAGAAAGTTTGTGACACCGAGAGGAAATTAACTTGCGTGTGGAAGGTTGAATAGGAACGTGGGGCTTGCGTTTGTGTGCACATGAGATTTAAAGCCACGGGCAAAGCAGGGACGTGTGTGTTTTCAAAGGCACAAATGGGAATTAGACACACAACTTCCATTGACTTTCAATGGAAGAACTACCCTTTGTGCCTTTGAAATTCTCCTCCCTTATTTACTGTACTTCAGTAAGAAACAATGCTGAAAATGTAAGAATGTTTTAAAAGGCATCATACCTGGAGTGTTGCTGCTTTAGGATACTAATCTAGAGGTACAAGGTGAAACCACTCCAATATACTGATCTAATTCATAGATGGCCCAAGAAATCAGCTTATAATACCTCTTGCTCAGACCTTCAAATTCAGAGTGCTCCAAAAGTATAACTTGGTCTGACAATGAACCAGTTCAGAAATTTCCATTGGCCTACACCAGAGGGCATGACTAGCTGTTACCCCTTCCTGAGCAAGTTGAACAGTGCGGGAAGAGTAGGGTAATTATATCTAAAGGTCTAACCCATGGGATTCTCCCCTATAAAACCAAACTGCATTCTTTCACTGGCAGAGAAGGAAAGAGGTTGGTTCATTTAAGATAGATCCAGGTGGATGAATCTGAACCCATGTGTGCCCATCGTAGAAGCTGTATGACTGCATAGGTGTGTGCTTATGTGCCATTTGGCTCTAATTTTGGTAAATGTAGTGGTAGCTGTTCAGTTCTCGTGTTAACAGTGTCATGCTGTCTCCGCAGGATGACTGTGAGCAAACAGTCTGAAGATGTTTTAGCAGTGCATATAGCTGCATATATTTTCCATAAATAGGAGTTTATTCTTTGGCAGACAAGCTAGCATTAGAGCTGCAAAAACACAAGGAATATAGTAAGTGCTGGGAAAAAGAAAAGCAAGCAGAGAGACAATCTGTGAAGCAGAGGAAATAAATAGAGACTGAAAAGAAAGAAAAAGAGAAGAAGGAGGGGGACACAACACTAAAAAGCAAAGGTGAAATGGAAAGAGGAAGAGATGGTAAGGAAAAAAGAGAAGTCAAGAAAAGTACAGAAAACAACTTCTGTATGAAAAAAAGGGGGGTAAAAAAAGCAGAAGAGGAATCAGAAAACATTTTAACTGTTTTTGAATTTGCTTCCACCAATGGTGCGGTGGAGGTCCTGCTCCAGCTGCCTCAGCCCTTATTCTGTGTCAAGCAGACGAGCGGTGCTTGATGAGTGATAGGGAATAACGGTGACTCTTTTTTGTTAGTAATTGACGGGAAGTGCTGTTTGCCATTGTGTCAGTTCAGCACAGCACCGGCAGGCAGGCCGGCATCAGTGCCGGCGATAGAAACTCTGTGGAAAGGTTCTTGCTGTGAGCAGAGTCAGCTACTCAATACAAATCTCTGAGGCTTGTTAGCAAGAGATCTAGGAGATAGCTTTTTCAGTCTTCTGGTAATACAGAGCACTGGTTTATATGGCAGCTCTGAAGCCCTCTACAAACAACCACTCCCATGTGCTGCAACAGACCCCGACAGTTTAAGCATTGCGGAGGACTTGTTGAACGCAAACAATTTATGTGCACCTCATTATACAGCCCCTCTACGTTCTCTGCTTCCTTGGTTGCAGAAACAGCACAAATCCAGCAGCGATGTTTTGCAGACCACACTACAGCACATAGCTCTGGAGACCTCAACTGCCTTTTTACCCAACTTTTTAAAAAACCTGTTGATTCCCAAGGCATGGGAGCAAGTACTTTTTTTTTTTTTAATTTATTAATCCTCATCATAATAATTAAAACTGACCTATTTTTAAGTACCACTTCTTTCTTTTCTTCAATGAAGTAGAAATAAAACAAAACAAAACAAAGGTTTTAAGGGAGGGTTTAGAGAGAGAAAAGCCAAGCCATGATGCTCAGGGAGATCAGCAACCGTGACGTGCAAATGTACACCTTTGCTTAAGCAAAAAGGAAACTCCTGACCATTACAAGGTGCCTGAAGTGGTGCAGGCATGGATTGGCTGTACCTATTCAAAGATATGTAGCAATATATATATATAAAAAAAAAAAGACAGAAAAAAAAAATAGGTCATCTCATTCATAAATTTTCCTGGAGTTTTCTCTGATTTTGTAAAGTCCTGTTTAAATAAGCAGAGATGACAATAGCAATTTCTGCTTGAAAACAAAACCCTAAGCTCAACAACCGAAGACCAGCATAAAACCATTCTTTTCCTAGGCAGAGATGAACTCAGAATTAATTAATTTAGGACACAACTTTCTGAAGCTTGGTTATTCCCTCGGGCAACAACTTTACCTCACATTAATTTACAGTTCAATGGCAATTTTATGGATACTTGAACTTTTATTACTGTATAACCTATACAACCAGAGTTGAGCAGATTTTGCTAGTAGGATAAATGATCACTTGGTTGTAAAATGAGTTATTGGAATTACCTTTTCAATACATTACAGGTCAGACGGTCAGCGGCTGCTTTCTCTGACCGCTCGAGACTCCTGTACCCACACCCTGAGCTGAGGGGGGACACTGCCCCACCGCCATCACCAGCAGCACAACAGCCAGATGGGACACGATGAGGCTCCTGGACGTGGTACTCCCTGTAGCCCAAGTAGTGAAGCTGAGTGTCCAAACCCAACAGGTCCTCCCTGAGGACACTGAGCCCTGCTGGGCTTTGCAGCTGCTGACAGCCGGTCATCCCCTTTGCTCACGCTTCATTCAAACATTGAAGCCCAGTTTCCCTGTCACTAAAGAGCAAATACAAGCACTGCTGGCAGAATCTGGCCCAGTACCCTTGGCAGAAATCCCTAGAAATGGTGCAACACTCGTCTTTTGGTAACCTGAAGAAAACTTCTGGTTGAGATTAGCACTTTCTAAAAGTCCCATTGTTTAATCCTTCATCTCAGAAATTAACTTTGAACTCTCCAAAGGTATTAAAAAAAAAATATGCTTAAACAAATCCCCTATTTTATAAACCAGACCACCTGCAGGTACCAGGTGGCCCAGGAGACGTTTGCATCAGCACACCTGAGGGCAGAGGTCTGTGGTGGGATGGTGCAAATGAATGGCTGGGGTAGAAAAGCCTCTTCTAGAGCTTGTGTAACTGTGCGGGTGCAGCCGCAGCAATAAGCATTGCACAGCCTGCTCTAGTCTGTTGAATAAGCATTGCACTGCCTGGTCTTAGAAACAGAAGAAAAAACTGTGGAACAGGTATACAGGCAGCTAAAATTATTTAGCACCTTTGATTTTAAATAACCTGAAATAAAATGTTTGGGGGGAGATATTTAATGTTATTATTTCCATAACGTCATAAATTACTCTCCACTTTCACATTCCCTTAATGACTAATAATTTATTTTCAGAGTTCTGTACCTTATTGATATCTTTCCCCTACGTGGTGCTCTCGGCTATTTCATCCACATTGGTCACAGTGTCCCAGGCTATGTTACCTTCTGGAATTTACCTTAATTCATGTTAAAGACAATCAGAAATATCACATTGTGGAAAGCACAGCCATGCTAAAAACAATTACTATGGGCAAAATTATCAGTACCTTATTATTTTAGCTCAGAATATTTATCCTATGATATTGATTTTATTACAGACAACTCCTTATACTATGTAATAGCTACTATAAAAACTGCTGCTTTGCACTGCTAGTTTAAAAATAGCACTATAATATTCAAAATAAATGTGCGACAAATTATTTTAAGATTGTGGAAACAACAAAATCCAGAGCAGTGAAAAATGCCACTTTTCAAGAAAGGAAACAGAACAAAATATTAATATTGCCTTAGTCAATATTTCAGTTTTAGATAAAATTCACCTTGAAATCTAGCCATCAATTTCTTATAACATCAGAATTGATTTCTTAAAAAATCTAGTAGTAACTTCATTTAAATCCAGTCTTTCTAAATCTGTAGCACTTCAGAAAATGTAACTGAATGGAAAAAGTCTCTTTTTTCAGTTTTAAATCCCATTTGGTGAGTACCTAAAATAATACAATATGCACCTTGAATGAAAGTATGTGTCTGTGTGCATGTATACTCCTTGTGGGATCCTTTAAAGGATGCTGGCTGCATACATATTGTTGGTGCAAGATCACTGCTGTACGGAAGGTCTGAAGATTTTCAGCTGCAAGCTCTTTTTAAGAACTTGGGAGGTCTGGATGCAACAGTCAAAAGTGGGAAAGAGTTTGCACTTGAAGAGAATGGCTTTATGAAACCCTTCAAGTATTTAAGAATTAGAGCTATTAAATGCATGATCTATGACTTTTAAAGCTCTGATCTGCCTAATCTTTCTTCCATCCCTCTCCCCCAAAGGCATTAATAAAGCCCAAATTAAGCCATGCCAAATCCTCATTTTCCATCTGAGTTTGATGTTTCAAAGGCTGTGCAGTTCTACCTTTGTTTTGACATACAAAAATGTCACCTTTGCTTGGAAATGTGCATATTCAGCAATAAAAGAGGAAATAAAGACTTCCCCTACGTTGTAAGCTCTGTGTTACAGTCTGTCAGCAATCAACAAGGGCAGATGTTAAAGTTGTTATTTAATCAAATTCCTTTCTTCCCCATAGGGTACATCTAAAACGGGAGGTCCATCATATCCATTAGCCGCTTTCTCTAAAGGTATGATAGCAAACTACCCTAGATTTAGATGTACCCTTATCACAAAAATAACTCCATCCCCAAACCAGCACCAACCTGAGCCGAGCAGATACATCAGTGCATCATCAAAGGCGTCCCGGACTTTGCCTGACTTGGCAGTCCTGAGGTGGCTGGAAGTGATAAAGCCCTACCAGGTAGTTTTACCCACTACCAAACCTGTTGCTTGAAATTGTGCCTTGGTATAAAGGCAAATTGCACAGGGAAATAGTATCTTTTATGAGACTGACTGGCACTCTTAGAAGAAACAGAGAAGAAACAAGCCCTGCTTCAGATGTGATACAGAAGCAGCAGTCTTGGAGCTAAATTCTTCTTTTACTTCCTTTCAGACCTGAAGACCGACTTATGTTCCTGAAAGCTTTTTTTTTTTTTTCCCCCTTCATAATTCTTTTCATTGGTTTCATAAAATATTTTATTTCTCTTCACAGCCCATGGCATGACTATAGCCACAGAGTATAAAGGCCAGAGCAGCATTTTACTATTCCCAGTGAGATTATTAGAGAAGCATCTTAATATTTTGTAAGCTCAAGTTTTTTGCCTTCTACAAACAGGTGGTGCCACTTCCCCACCATTGCTTTTAACTATTTCATTAGAAAGAAAAATCATGACATGGAGATTGTAGAAAGACTAATTTCCATCTGTGAATCCCCCAATGCCACCTTTGGACAGGTCAAGAGGAACGATGCAGCAGCAGGTATTAGACCTCAGGAGCTGATCCTTCCAAAGGAACGTAAGGTCCTTCAGCTGAAGCTGGACACCTCAACCCTTTATGTCCTCCCTGCATGACATATTGACTTCCCCCTACCCGTCACGTCAGACACAGGGACAACTACTGAAAGTACCACCTGAACTGAAAGTACCACCTGAACCACTCTGCATGCTGATGAGCTGCACTGGAGAGTGTTAAATTGAATCTGGCTGGCCTGTAAATCAGAATCGTACATTTCTCCTCTTGCTATTAATTTATTCAGTAGAGGAAGGCATTTCATACACTGAGTTTTAGTGTCTGTTATTTGATGGTAATCGATTAATTTTTAACTATCTTTCAGCCCTCTGATGTTCTATAAATAGCCTAAGCTAATAGAGACATTTTTATACCAGGAATGCAGATCCACTGTGAGGTTATTTGAAAAGAAAAAAAGGAGTCGAGTATAGTATGTTTGTTCAATGTGTTATTAACTCGGAAAGGAAATTGAGCTATAGTGAACTATGTAGATCTGATTCTGACAGCTGCAAACAATTCATAGTGAAAATGACTCAGCCTAATTCACATTTTTTAATTATTTTCTCCCACACTTTCTTTTGCAGCCAGATAAAGGGCTCAAAATGACCTTGAATTGAAAACCCTGGATTTATCTTAGTGTTTTCTTCTTTCTTAGTGTTATATCCAAAACTTCCTTACTGGGAAGTAGTAAAATCAGGGAAAACCCCAAACAACAAAACACCTCCCCTCCTAGTTTAATATGAGGTCCTGAAAAGGGAGGAATTATGTGACTTGGTTCACTCAGCAATTCCTTATCAGAGAGCGCTCAGACCTGAATATCATGGGTGGCAAACGTGGAGCTCAAGTGCAGTGGAAGGCACATGGTGGAGGATCGGAGGGGGCGTGGGGCAGCGGCTGCCCACGCGGAGTCTCAGGTCACACTCTTCATTTCAGAAAAGGAGACTTTCCCCATCAGCAGGGGAAAGGCTGACACTTCACTGAGGGTAGATTTCAGCCCTGTTCCTCCAGCTGCTAGCACAGTAACACAACTGTCTGTTGCTTTCCCTTCATTTCCTAGCACCTTTCTGATGCTTTTTTGGTGTACCTTCTCATTTTGCTTCAAATACTTCCCAGACAGTGCTGTGGGCGATGTAAGTTGTTCTTCAGAAATTCAGTTTGGAGGGATGGGATAGACACAAACCCTCAATTGTGGTTGGAAACTCAGAAACATTAGTGGCCTTTTTTTTTTTTTTAAATTTACATTTTCCCTGTTAGTTCACCCTGAGATCCCAACGGCACAATTTACTAATTAATTACTATTATTAGCTAATGGCAGTGAAAACTGAAATTACTGCCTGCCTTAAGCATAACAAAATTGACAATAAATCTGTAGTCTGCGAATCACTTTCTTGTACAGGTCTGTGAACCAAACACCAACAGCGGTGGCTGGCTTGATGCTTTCCAGAAAACCATCTGGCAGACAGGGGGACACAGCCTTCACGTTCCAAAGAGAGGTGCAAGCAAGACAGGGGATGGACGCTTGCGTTCCTGGGCACTGGGTATACAGAGGCACTACTAGATTTGAGAGGGCTTTGTCCCCTTCCCTCCCCAAAACCCATGGGTGATGGTTCTTCAGAACTAGGGGCTGGAATTGTTCCTTTTCAAACAACAGCACATTCATTATGTCCTGTTTGTCACAGCAAGTGTGCACCCAACAACATGGAAACAGCTACAGCTATTAGCACCAGGTACTTGCCAGTTGTATGCAAAATATTTTCAAGTTTTCTCAGATTTGCATTCTCCATATACATATATGGCACTTTTTAATGCCAAAATTTAGGCCTCTCAATCCTTTCCAGATGACTAAACAAGTGCTCTGCTTTGCAAAAGTGCTGAGTGATGGGCGAGATGACTGCACTTAAGTGCTCTGAGGTCTTTCAGAGAGCTGTTGTGCGATTAAGCAATGGGTAATGGGTATGTGAAATACAAGAGAGCTGCTGTGCTGAATGGGAGACCCGCTTCACCCAAACGTATTTCAGGGCTTCTGCCTCGGTGGAGCCAGCAAGCAGCAGCGGAGGAGCCTCCCACGCCACTGGGGTGGGCAGCACGCAGAAGTTACTTTGGGATGCGTCAAAGGCAGCGTGCAGGGTGGGTAACCTGTGGGGAAAAGCCTGAAAGGGTTTCTCAAGGATGTGGCTGAAAATAGGAGGAAGAGGAGGAGGCAGCACCTGAGCAGTGATTGAGGAGGCTGCGGGAGACAGAAGGTGGTGGGGATGCAGCAGCAGAGCTCAGGAAGTCGGTGCCGGGCCACGGCAGCGGTTGTGCCAGGACTGCCAGGGACGGGAGCACTGCTAAGCCTGGAAAATGCACTGCAAGGAGGAAGTGGCAGCAAAGTAGTTTGTAAGGGTGGGAAGCACTATGGTCTGCAAGCCAAATGCTCTGGCAGTGCTCCTGTGCCGTCCCCTCACAGCCACCACGGTGGGTACAGATGCCGGGAAGCAAGGATGAGGGAGAGCCAGGAACATCTATAATTCACTCTGTAGCTATTTTGCAGACCAACATCACCTCCCAATAGCACAGAAACCCTACCCTCCATACGCAGCTCCTTGCGCTGGTGAACGCTACACAATTTCCCAAAACACATGCATGACTTTCTCACCGTGCTTTGCACGCTCCAGGCAGCCTGTCCTCCAGGCTCGGCCTTGCCCCGGCCCTGTAGAGACCTGCTGTTACAACTTGCCATGAGAATTAAACTGCAGAACATGATGTCCACTCTAAGAGCAGGTATATGAGTTTGTGTCTGTATGCATGTGGATGCCTATATAACAATTATTCTCTCTCCCAATCTGAAACAGTGGGTGGTCACTAATGTTAGACTAAAATCAATAGGTAGAGAAGAAACTGTTTACAAAAGCATGACAATGACTAGGTCGTTCACTCAAAAAGGAAGTTAGCATCATTACAAGAAGAAAACACTCAGAAGAGGGCTATAATTTAGTGCCTAGATACCATAGTAACTGGGAACTGCATAGACAGATTAGGCAAAAATTAAATTTGTTTAGACAGACAAAACGCAAGAGTCAGATCAAAGAAATCAGCTTCTATACAGTGTTCAGAATACTCTCCCACCCTCAAAAAGTATACAAAAGAAAGCAAAAACAAGAAGCTGCCAGCCAAAATTACCAATGCAGTTCCATTTAACAAAAAATCAATATTACAATAAGATGCCAGTAATGAAAGAAAAACCACAGCAGTATCTCAATAAAGATTACAAATTACAAGATTATAAATGGAGAGCCACAGTCGTTTTGGACAGACAAATATGACCACAGTACAACTGGAGGCCAAATGATGGTTTAGGAAAAAGGCCTGCAGCTTTCAAGAAAGCCAATGGGAGAAGCAAACATGCATCTAAGGGCAGAATTTGGCTCTAGGACTCGCACATGAATAATTGTGGCAGGGAGATACAGAATATCCCAGAAATAAAAGACCTGCTCATTAGAAACCCATCTAGCCAAACCCATGGGGAGATCCTTAAGTAAAATCTCTGCCATTTGTTATCTTCAAGAATCTGGTGCCAGTCTTGAGTTATTTTTAAGGCACCAAAGCTGTTTTTGAAAATAATTTCTCTTTCATCCAAAGAGCTCTTAAGTAATTTACAGGCATTTAACAAATGAGTTTCACAATGCTCCAAAACCTGCTCCCACGGACACCAGTGGTGAGGTCTCCTCACTGCGACGATGCAGGATCCATCTCACCAAAAAGACAATGAAACAGATAAAACCAGGCAGCTTGTTTTGAAAACACGAGAAACCCAGGTAAGGAATATTGAAGTGACTGCTTCAAAGTCTTGCGATAAGTCAGAAATAAAGGAAAGAACACAGGAGTTCTGGTCTGTAATCAGCTCATTTAACCCCCAGCCCACCTAAGCTCTTGTGCAAAAGCTTATTTAAACAAGACAAATAATACTGGGAAAAAACCCAAAACCCACCATACTTTTGTACTGGCCCATCCCTACCATCAAATCACTAAATAAATAAAAAACAGAATCTGCCATGTAGAACACTGACTCTTTTCTGTTTGTGCAGTGTCATCCAAGCCCATGCTTAAGAGATGTTTCTTCATCTTGTCCTCTTTATTTCATTAGACATACAACAAGAGTTTCACAGGATAGAGTATTTTCAGCACTTTTATTTCTAAATAGACAAGTTGGAGAAAACAAAAATAAACCAGATTAGAGGCTCAGGACAGATACTAAATGGAATCATGAGAGGGTATGGTGGAAATTACTAAATTGAATATGTAGATAATGCCTCCAGAGAAAGGCAGAAAGTGTAGGTATCACATCAGGGCAGCACAAATGCCAACATAGTTTGAGGTATCTGCTAGAGCTGGGAAAGGAAGCCTTAGCAACAGATCACAAAGAAAATATAGATTGAAGCCAATAAACTGCAGGAAAACTAAAATCAAAATGATAGGTGAAAGAAATCCATGTATCTGCATTGTGAGAAGTCCATTGAGTTGAGCCAGTGATACTCCTCCTAGGGGAATGATTCATTACCGTATGGAAAAGACACAGCCTATGATAAAGGATGGGGGGGAATCACTGAATAGCAGAATCTACCTACAGAAATTGAAAACGAACATTCTTGTTGAATCATGGCAAAAGTACTTCAAAATTCCAACAGGCCTAACTAACGTAGATATGGAGGGAAGGAAAAAAAGCGTGCTAAAGTATGTGATATCATGCCCACAAGCAAGGGTGAAGGTCGAATCAGAGAAAATTTAAAATGTGCTGAGAAACAAGCAGCATCAGCAAGAGTGGTGCCAGAAATGAACAGATTTTATTCATCTCTACTTCAGGACTGAAAAAGGGGAAAAAAAGAAATACTGGAAGCCCTTCTTACTTAGGGGCTGTATCTCCATGCCACTGACCTACTTATACTTCAAGCACTATGCGTGGAGAAAGGAGGAGACATGGTAATGCTCAAGAAAAAGGTCTTATACCACAACAATATTGTACTACAACAGTGCACACAGTCTGGCTGTTAGGGGATTTATAAGCCAAGCACACAAATAGACAGTAATGAGTTACTCACCAGAGGCTGTCAGCAAAGTTGCTAATTAGTACAAATGGCAGTAGATTTTGTAACACTGTCCCCTGCTTCAGTGGGAACTGTTCCAAGACCACCTAACCTGTATCTCACTGGATAAAAAACCCCCTTGCTCCCCTTAGTCCAGTGTGGCATTTCTGAAAGATGTTAAAGTATGAGACAAAATTGGAGTTATAACAGAAACTCAGGTGCAAACTTAACGACCAGAATAAACTGACTCACAACCGCATAATTCCTGATGAGACACCCCACATGCAAAAAATAATTACTCCTCACTCTCATCATGAAAGACCTGATCCACCGATGTCAACAGAATCCCTTCAATTGAATTTCCTAAGAACTGGGCCAAGTCCCAAGATTGTGCGTGCCACTGCTGCTGTGGATAGCAATACACCTTGTGTTACTGAATCTACAAAACTGATAAAAACCTTCTGTTAACCAGCAATTATAATACTTCCATTACACATAATGTACAGATAAAACCATCAGAAAAGGCAATTAAAGGGGTCACAGTTTTAATATTCTACCTTCAAACAGAGAATTTCAGAGGATGATGGTATCAAACTGTTGACATATTAAAGCCACTGTTAAGAAATTGATGCTGAAAGGAAAATAAGCAGAGTTATTGATTGGTTATTACAGTTTAAATATTTTTCTTATTTAAGAATTGCAGCAAAGTTGCATTCCTGTCCCCTTTGCCAATGAATGCACAGAATAAACAGCACATCAAATTTTAGTGAATTTTTCTGGCACTACTTCCTTCAAAAAAAAATCAGGTTTTAAAAAACACCGACCTGTCTAGCCATTGAGAATGTAAGACATTTTCTATTAAAATATGTCTTTCTATCAGCAGAAATACTTTCTGTAATATTTTCTACTGTAAAAAGCCCTAGGAAATTAAACTAGATCAAAAATATTTAATATGTATTAAAAAAACAATTTAGACAAGAAAGGTCAGTAATCGAAAGGTGTGATAGCTACAATCAGAGCCAAGTTACAAAAAGGGTTAGCCGTTTGTATAGCCAAGTAAAACAACATACAATTAAGGTTAACTTGGCTCTGCTGGCGTATATGAACCCACACATGAGGACTGGGGGGGGCTAAGACAGTTTCAGCAGTGTCTTATTTACCTTGGCCGATTTCATGAGTAACCATTTTGTAGACTGGCGCTGTTTGTAGACATCACACCTTTTCACCCATTCTTTACACTTGGCATATTAACACATCCTAAATGTTTGCCCCAAACATCATATTTTGTTTAGAAAAAATAATTATCAAGAGTCCATATGTAGGAGAATAGAAAAAAAGATGTCCTGTTCCATCAATGAACGTGTCAATTCCTGTGTGACACAAATTCAAACAACAAATTCATCGTGACGCGCTCTTACAGAGGATTAGAGGAGCTGGGAAATGAGAAGGAGACTTCACCACCTGTAGATCACCCACTCAAACACAGCTGGACTGGCCATCATGAAAAATTGCTATTACGAGATGGTGGTGTGGGGAGCTGTAGGATGTGAAAGGCTGATAGGGATGGCAACAAAATAGCTATCAAAATATTTTTCAGCAGCTCAGATGTTTTACTAGAGGAAAAAGTTCACAAGAAATGGTTTCTTTCTACCAGTAATTTATCTATATTGTAAAAAAATGAATACATTTCAGTTCCATTTCCCTCTCAGAGTAAACGTGTGTATTTTATACTGGGGGTAATTCAGTCCCATGATATCTCACAGTCGCATTACGTGCCCATTCTCTTCTACCGGCTTTGCTCCCCTGCCATAGTATACATTGTGCAATGCCCAGCATACAAAGACCTCCAAGAACTAGATGTCACGAATGCCTGGGCATATGCCTCCCTTCACCAGCCAGGAAGAGCCCCAGAGTAGTTGCAAAGCCTGGACATGGAGTCATAGTCTGAAATTTGCCCAGAGAAAAGAGCAATGTGCTATAGTTCCTTGTAGTAACCAGGGATAACACACTTTTTTTTTTTTTTTTCTCTGTTCAGTGATTTCAGTGCAAGTCAGGCTCCTAAATGCTTTTATGGATCCAGGCCAAAACATATTCTGTAATAGATACCGAAACAAATTATTTCATGTGCCAGTTCTGTAGGTTAATTCACATAAGTGAGAAAACAGTTCTGATTGAAGGGCGGAGTGATTTTTAAAAATTTGATTCATACAGAAGTGTTAACAGCCTTTTGCTTATACCCACAATTGCTGAACAGAATAGAATCAGTGGAAATGTTATTTCCAAGTTCTCTGGTGTAAATAAAACCTCCTCTCTCTGACTCACACAGTGAGTCATTTTTGTCTGTACGTATTTATGTCGAGGGGGGATATAACTTTGTGCTCTGAGCATTCTTCTCATGGAGAGCTTCTCGTGTCTCAGATTTTCTGTTGCTCTTGATTTTTGTGGACTCTTAAAAATCTCTATCTCTAGTGATCTGCCTCTTGTTTACTGTAACCTCATCCCACTTGTTCAGCTTGCTGGCACGAGTGAAAAAAGACAGGAAGTTATATCAGTTACAGTGTTGGCACATTATAGGGAATTATATACAAAATGATAAAATAAGCATGAAAGGCTGCATTAGAGCAGCAACACCTAGGCAAATTTACATCTTGTGTGTACAATAACTGTAGGGCATCTTCAATTACTTCAGCTGAAAATGTCTGAACATCTCTTTTTTTAAGGACCCTTCTGTTCACGGTTTTTATTAAACCATCATCATTTACGCTAAGAATGGCTGGTCCCAGCCCACGTGTAGTGGCAAAAGGCTGCTCAGCCCTTGCGACAGAGAAAGGAATGGAAACTAAAACCAGCCACAGCGCCAGCACACATCCATATGTGTTGTCTCTATTTTTAGCCTTCCTTCTGAGAGTCCTGTGAGACAAAGCGAGATGTGACATATTTAGGGGAAGCAAAGACGGGGAGTAGGTGAGACTGTAGCCCTCCCTGTTATGGAGGTTGTGTGCCACAGACGTTGCAGGCAATTTCAGTCCCTTGTAACACCAGTAAGTTTAAGAGTTTGGGCTCAGAATGTACCTGCCCAACACGTGCCACAAGCTGAACTGGTTTGGGATAATTCCATGAGAGCTGTTTCCAAAAGACAGAGAAAAGGAAAAGCCATGACTTTGTCCACATCTTTATTTCTGTTGTGAATAGCTCTGGAACCACCTCGCAAAGCTTTGCCCTCCCTGCACCCTTGCAGCCCTCTGACGGGGCTGGGTGCTTCTCTCACTGCCTACAAGCTGCCTAGGTTTTTGTGCCCATCTCCACAGGGTGACCAAAAATGATCCAGGCCTAGAAAGGAGGAGCCAAAAATGAGTGACTGATTTCTTGCAGAGCACTATGGACAATGCCCGTCTCTACTGCACAGTGTTATTTCATCCTCAAAATAACCTGAATGCTAAATGAGACAAGATTCTAATGGGGGGGGGGGGGGAAATTCCTATGTAGTCATGTGCATATGAATAAACATATAAGTACATGCAGGAGAGGGCCTAGATTAACAGCTTTAAATTTAATATATATATGCAAAACAAAACTATGTGTATATACACAAGAGACTTGATTTCTGGAGAGCGTACTTCCAAATCCAATTGTTATCTAAGACAAGCAAGATTTATACTAGTTTCCTAATTCTGGCAGATTATTATGATCAACATTTTTTTTCCTTCTGTGAAATAAGTGCAGCCAGTGGAGGTTTTAAACAAGTCAACCTTATTTGCCAAACAAATCAAATGTTCAAAAAGATTATAGGCATTAGCAGACAATGATTTTTCTGTTCATTGATTCTCTGTAAGGAAAAAATTAAATAGTAGGTGTTAGAGGAATACTGCATGTACTGGCTCACACATAACACATGGGGAAGGCACACAAATACTTTTTTTTGGTGTGTTTTACCCCACTTGGCATACCTAGATTTTCCCATGGCTTGTATGAAAAAAGCAACACGTTTCAGTAGGCACAGCTCTTTATAATTCAACACGGTAGATCAGACTAACAGCAGAATATATGATACACACACCAATAAAGCAGCTAGCAGGTGTCGTCTTGGAATTTCTTAAGTGTTCTTAGCAAACCAGGTGCCCACAGGAAGACGGCAATTTACGTATCAGTTATATCTTTACACCTGTTTGCAAATGCTGATACAGACCCTTACATCGAGCACTTAGCCAATAGGGAGCTAATGTACAGTAGTGACTAACTGATAATTAAAGAAACCTTTAGGAATACCATAAAATATCTGGCACAGGATTCTCTCATCCGCTTAGCAAAGGCTGTTCTGCCATGCACTTATCATACTGCTCTGCTAGTTTTCATAACAATTATCTGTGTATCTCTGTGAATCAGGGGATCAGTTGCAATTTTCAGCGCACTGGTTGTGTTTTATTGTTGTCTGATGGCTCCTTCTTTAGTCTGCAGAGGGGATCACTCTATTACTGTGGTTTAGACGGCTCACAGGTTGGCCCTTGCCCCTCTCTTTCATAAAGTAAGTATAATTAGATGATAATGCCCTTCTTGTCAAAACTTACCGCTTATTTAAGCCTGCAGTAATAATTTCAATTTATTAAAGATTTATTCTGATAACATTATTATCACTGTTTATTCAAACGGACATTCTTTTTTCTTTTTTTTTTCTTTTTCCAGGGGAACAAAAGACATAATTTCTGCAAACAGAAACCTGTCAAGTTCTCAAATGGTTAAGTTGAGCATTTTACTTGGAAAGGCTGACAAATTTTCTTCACTTCAAAATATCATTAACACCAATAACACATTTGCCCAAGCCTATTTCTAAGTTGTAAAAAAAGATTGCTACAGATTAAGACCCTTGATATAATGCTATAAGCTCCTAACAATGGTATCTTTTATAGTGAAGAGCAACTGCAGACACAAATTGCCCCCTTTCCTGCACCTTTTTCACAAAAATCAATATTAAAGTAGTAGCTGCCTTAACTCTCCCATAGACTATATGAGAAAAAACCACAGCCACGCTTAGGACAGTTTAGGTCAATAAAGAATCAATACTGTGGTTGAATCTGTAGAAAGATAAAAGACTTAGAACTCACTACAGTGTGCCCTATTGTTTCTCTCTATTTTGAAAAGAAGCTGAAGTGCCTCACTTTTTTTTAAACTAGCAATGAATTTAGTGTTTGCGGAAAGCAAGGGAGGTCACTGGAGGCTGCATGTGGCTTCAGTGTCTGCAGACGAGGGGTCTGATCTTGTTCACCCACACCTCCCATTTAGTTCAAGGGGAGTCTAGGGAGCAAGAAGAATGCAGCCCTGGGCCCCAAGCGGACTGGAAACCAAAACACTGTAACACGCTTCCATCAAACCCAACTCATTTATTAACTATGGAGAGACTACCCACAAAAACTCAGGAGTAGAAGGGGTTCTTATCATGATTTCTCGCTCCCTGTCCATTAGGAAGAAGAGAGCTGATTTCAAGCAGAGAAAGCTCTCTGATGTATTTGGCAATTGCCAGACACGTAGATCCCACTTACAGCTGAAGTCAAGCTCACCTTCCACATTTCACATTGTGATTTGACCAAATTTGAACACCTTGTGAAAAAACACAGGTTCAGGGGCAAATAAATATCTCAACAGACATACAAGCTCACATGCGCGCACACACGCATATGCCTACACACGTGGTTTGGATTTGTTTGCCTCTGCTATATCCCTTTTCAGTGCACTGTACACTGAGTTTCCTTTATAAGCCTGAGAACTGCAACCATATACCTGTCTGGAGAGTAACTGAACATGAAAAAATATTGTTTTGTGTGGACTGGAGAGTTCAGATAAAAACAATTTATGACCCCAAATCTTCCAAATTCTTTACTTGAAGATGCACTTTGTTATCCTACAAGGGGCAGCATCTAACACTTCTCAGCTTACAGCAATAGCTCCTGCTTGCAAAAGCTCAGAGAAAATCTAGATAAAGCTGAAACTACAACTCTTTACAAAAATTGGTAAGGAAGTGGGTAGCAACAGAAAAGACAACCAGAGTTTTAAATGCATTTCTCTGTTGAAATAAATGGCTGAATTCATAAAATGCTGGGGCTCTCAAATTCATGGGGAACACTCCCACCCATGCTCTGCAGTTTAGTTATGGTTAGAAAAAATAAACGTGTGTTTTTAACATTGTAGACTGAAATGTTCAGACCTCTAAGATTCACTAATGAACAGTTAACAGTAAACCAAGTGGTTTACATAGAGAATAAATGCAATTGTTCTATTCAGCATTAACAGGATTTTTTAGCTAAATAATTGGTTGTTATTATTATTATTATTATTATTATCATCATCATGGTAAAATTCTCTTTTATTATATTGTCTGGCTCCTCTTCTACAGCACAAGATCTTCTAATCATCCTGCCCTTCCTCTCTCCCACTGCAAATATTGGAAACGTGGAAATGGGTGGCAGTAAATGCGCAACCATGTCAACCTTGTCATACTGATAAATGAGTTTCTGAGGTGCTCCCAGTTTGGAGAAGTACTTCACATCATGGAGAAGATTGAAAACATCTACTCTTTGCTCTAACCCTAAGCACAGTGACAGGGAAAGAAGACCTGGAAATAAGTACATAAGCACTGTCTTCAGGGTAGAAACCTCAATGGATTTAGCAGGACACTGTGGAGGTTCAACAAAGCATTCAGCTAAAGTTGCATTGAACATTCACCACTGGAGTTCTCATAAACAAACAGCAAAATTTCTAAAGTTCAGCCATTTCACCTCCAAAGCCTTAGACTTTTTTTCTCTTCAGAATACACTCTTCCTCTGTCTTTTGTACCTAAACAGTGTTTTCTTTCATTATTCTGCTATCTCTTTCCCACAGCGTCTCCTCCCATCCAGAGTTGCTGCTCATCTCTTCCCCTAGCCCTGGCTATACTTTTCATCCTCACTGACCATATTCTCAGCTCCTTCTTCAGGGTCTATATTAAACTGCTTAGACCTTTCTGAATTTGTGGTAAGACTCTGCCACAGCGTTCCCTTTGGATGGCTCTTGCTACCTGACGCTCATCCAGAGAGGTCTGATAACATCTATCTGCGTGCTGGTGTCCCAAAAAGGTTTGGAAAGAGACATAAGCTGGGAAGTTTAATACAGATTGTCAGATGTATTGGAGTTTCACAGAGGGCTTCAAACAAATAAGACTTTGTGATGGGTGGCGGGGGAAGAAAAGTAAAGTGTATTGACCTCTTTCAGTCTAACGACACAGAGATACATTCACTTTGCAAATAGCCAGTGTGGGTTAAGATTTTAAGGCCCTCCAGTCGATTGTTACCACCTATCTGCTGGTAACTTAAATGGCCAGTGAAAGCAGCTTGTTGGCTTTTGTCGTGAAGCAGCTTATGGAGCTATCAGACATTCACCCAGCTGGGTTACTGTTCCAGTTCATTCCCAACAAGATGTGCGCCCTAATTATGGCTGAGGTTAGTTTTTGGGTCAAAGTATGGCTTCAGTTCTGAAAAGACTCTTATTTTCCTAAACTTGCCACTAATTCATTTTATCAAAAACACATCAGACAAATACAGTACTGCTTAATGTCAGCCTTAGAGTGTAGCACAAACAGCAAGCTCAACAAGAGAGTAGGCTCTGAGTAATCTTCCCCCCCTAGTTACTCTGTCACCAGCTGAACAATGCCAGGACTAATCCTGCTCTCACTGACTTCAGTAACACAGGGTCAAGCACAATATCATTATCTTCTAGTTTGATTTACACTAAATTATAAAATCAGGGCTTTAAATTAAATAGTGTGCAAACATCAAGAACTTAACAGTTAATTTTTCCCATATCTCCAACAAGATCTCTTACATTTCCCTTTTTCAATTAACACCACCTTTTTGAGTCAGTTCCTAAGATGCATCTCTATGCATTTGTGTGCTGGTGTACAGGGCATGCTAAAAATCTGATCCCTATTATAGCCTGTAAGACAAAAATAATTCTAGACTTACTTGATTTTTGTAAAAGACAGAAACAACAAAAATTAATCTTTACACAAACAACCCAAGGGAGCATTTAGTGGGACTTTTCAATCTATTCATGATCTGTAATTCCCAGCCCCCAAAGTTTCCATGTTACAGCTTAATATCTAGGGACTCCATATGTTGAGGGAACACAGCAGAACCAAAATGAGCTGAAAAAAGAATGCATTAGATTCAAACATGGGATAAAACAGTACCCAAGGAGCCCTTGCTTCATTTTCTCTACCTGGAACCATGGGACAGTGCAGCCATCTCAGCCTCATTCAAGTGTGACATTTCTTTTGAATATGACAGTGGTGGCGACCTTGTCATTAACTGATGCTGCTAGCAACATTTCAGCTTTCATAATTCAGTTAATTTTCAAGCCACTGGTTACTGAACCCCCAATATAATTTCAATATAATTAAACCATATTAAAAAATAATAATAATAAAAAATCAGCCCACCTTCTGATCAAATACCAGTCAATGTTTGACTTGAACTTAACTGAAGCAAGGAAGCTTTCAGTTATGGTTTAAGCAGCATCCTTAACTTCTTGTTGTCATGCCTGGCATTCAGGCATACACACGAGAGCCCCCGTTATTCTGCAGCGTCTTGCTCTGGCTGATGCATAGATGGAAAATTTTCAGCCGTAAAGCCAAGGAGCTAGGGCTGAATCTTTTGCTGCAGCTGTGTTACATGCATAAGGAGGAGCTAGGCAAAGCCACGCTTACTCCCCTCCCATATTCACACCCTCAATCCGGCAGGCAGGTAAGGCCCCATTTGGCCTGTGCACAAACTCTGGCCGTCTCCAGGCTAGAAACAGCCTGCTTCTCCTAGGCGACCCCTAGGACTGCTGGTGGCATTGCACTACATGGTTAAAGGAAGTCATATGTCATAAGCCAATTTTTCTGTGCTGCTAGAACCATCTCAGAGACCAACCGGCTCCTTGAATTTGCTCCTCTGAAGGAGCACAAAGGAGACTGGCTTCTGGGAGCAAAATCTGCCTCCAGAATTTTTATGACACCAAGGTGGTAGACAGTCAAATGCAAGTGCTACCCTAGGGTGGCAAACCATCCATGTGCAGTCCACCAATGCCTAGCATTGGTCCTGATAGCACAAAAGTAGATCTGCATGTGCATATGCCAATGGCTGTGGAGCAACATGTATGCCTGCAAAACTGAGGGGGGGAACACATTGCCTATGCCTTTGAAAACTTGATCCTAATCTCTTTTTTTCATATGAATCCTGTGCTAAGCACACTTAAGTTCCTTTCTTTCTCTCTGTATTTTTTTTCCTCCGCTATTGGCAACAACCACCAGAAACCTGAGAATGTTGCTAATTTCCTGGTGGATTTCTCCTGCTTGGCAGGACTACTCATTCTTCCCTTCCAGTTTGTTCCCCAGAATCACCAGCCTTCTGTATGCATGCACTTAATGCACTTTGCAAAGCAAAAGTTGACTTTGCTGCCTTTGCTTCATGGCCTTCTCCAGCTACCATCACTGTGGTTCCTTGTGTTCCTGCACTTGGCTGGGAGCTTATTGCAAGTTGTGAATTTAGTAGGGGTCCTTTATGGATGCTCAGCAGCAAAAGAGTAAAGTTAAAATTCACCCAAGAAAGGAGGGAAAGAGAAACAGCAGCTTTGCTGATACCAACAGTGCTCTGCAATGTTGCAGGAGTTGAGGAGCCGCTCTGAGGTGTCCCTCTCCTCTCAGCTTGCTATTCATTTAAAGTCTTTCAATCAAATCCAGGTTTCAGTCATTCTACCTCACCTCTTCTTGTGAAATAAACCTCAAAAAGAAGCTTGCCTGAGGAAAATCTGAAGGCCTACAAATTCAGACCTCTAGAACTTGCAGAGTGATGTTCATATTAAATACATTTCATTCCTGTCCTCTGCCTGAAATTCCACAGCAGTTACAGTTGCAGCCAATACCTCAGAAAGGTCTAAAGATAGTAATTTTTCAATTGGTAAAACAAAGATCTTATTTTTGCAGCAACTTTGTATGCCATGTTTCAGCCCAAAGACAGTTTTTTTGGGGCCAGGCAATACATGACCCCTGTAAAAAAAGATTTGAAAGGTAATACAGCCATGCCTTTAATTACACTGCTGTTAGCAGATGCACTTCAGCAACACACACAAGAAGAGAGAAATTGGAGAACACGGGGTTGGATTCAATCTAGAAGAAGATGTGAGAGTTTCAATTAACACAATCCTGCATGATTTAAGAAAAATATTCAGGAGTGGTATTTATTTAGCCTGCAGCCAAAGTCCATTACTGAGAATTACTCTTAATTAGAATTGTGCAAGGTTGGGAATATCTACTCCTATCGTGATTCTTTCACCTACCAGAAGAACTACCAAGCTTGCTGCGCCTCTGGCATTTCTAGGCTGGTTAGAAAAATAGCTAGATGATAAAAGCATTATTTTAAACAAGATAATCTAACCAGTAACACATAGAAAAATATTTGTTTGACTTGTCCTTTTAATCTGGCATCCACAGCATCATCAAAGAAGCTCTGTCTAAAATATTGCCCAAAAAAAATGTGTTAGAACAAAGTTTACCAAACACTGAACCACTCTTAAACAAATGAATCCTTTGTCTCAGGTTTTTTTTGTCATTAATTACTAATTTCTCTTCCTTGGATGAACGCAACCCAGACCATTCCCTTTCCAGTGGCAGCTCTGAATTAGGACTAGATTCAACACTCAGTGAAATTTTTGGGTAGGGTAACAGATTGAGTTTGCGGCCTCACCAGCAACGTGAGACAGGCATGGTGTGCAGGACTAAGGAGGAGTGCTCAGTTGGGAAGATGATCAACATACGAGCAAAAATCAGCCTTCATCAATGACAAAATCTGAAAGGCTTAGGAGAGGGCTCGAAAGACTGCCCAAACAAACCGTTCTCAAACACACCATGGTGTTCTTCTTTCACTACCTGTTTTTTACTGTTTTAAATATCCCTGCTTCCAGTGGCAGAATCAGCAGCAGAACCTTGTAGGAGATAGCCAGAAAGAAAAAAAACATGGACAGGAGATAAAGGAAAAGATTGAAGTTCAACAAACTTAAAACTCCTAAGAACAGTCTCAGTTTAAGCCTAATGGGAGCTTGAGTCATTTCATCTTTTCCTAATTGCTTTGCTCACTCCTGGTGAGAGCTGAGAGCCATTGTCATGTCAAAGGATGGAAACAGTCCAAAAACTCAAAGCTAGTGACTACATCATTACCAGAAGAGGAGGAAGCTTCAAAAGCCAAACCACGATTTACCTTTTTGCAACTACCCACCCAAATCAAACTAGCAGATACATAGTCACAGTTCGGATCTGTAACTTTTGGTGTTGATTCAAACTCTCTTTTGATTTCCCAGGTTTCTGGACAAGTGATCTATGAAAAGGACATATGAGTCACCCATGACATCACCAGAAGACCCTGCAAAAAGCCACACAGTTTCATGGAACTGAGTAAATACAAAAGGTACACAGTACCCTGCAGGATGAGACAAAATTATATTCCCATGAATGATTTTTTTTAAACCATAGACTCAAATCCTGGAGAAAATTTAAGGGGCAATAAGACTTTAAAGCGAGGTAGAGCCAGGAGCCTTGAGTCTTATTAAACAAAAACAATCAGAGTATCCACATTTTTGTAGTCCTACTGTGAAGTTCCAATAAACTTTACCCAAAAAGCTCCATAACACTCCTTACCCAGCTTCATGGAAAACGAGAAGTGATTCCAGAGGTTGGCTGACTATTTAATACCTCTTGTAGTAGTTAAAAAGGCCACTTTCTTCTTCTCTCTCACACTCTTTTTTTTAACTTTTACTGCAAAACCATTAAAGAAAGAACTAGTTCTAGTAATAAAAGGTAGCTATATTCCCACAGGGAGAAGGGGAATGGTGGTTCCTGTGTACCCTTAGTGCTCTTGGCAGGGGTACTTATAAAGAAGGTGAGGGTCACAGGGAAGAGAATAAAGTATTTTCTGTTCAATGGAAAATAGAAACTTCCAAATGTGAAAAGGAATTGGAGCAAGTTTTATTTCCTTCTTTTACAGCCCTGACATCATATTTCTCTACAGTGACATCATGACTTTAAAATAAGAACCTCCAATGACACCAGCACATCAGAAGCCTCAAAAAGCAACAGCATTTGGTGTTTCTAATTTTCTGAGACACTGATGAAGCCTGCTCCACCAAATGCAGCTACACGGGAAAGCCGCATACAAACCTACTCTTATTAATGCTTTCAGGAGAGCATGTTTTTTGAACAGCGCCATCAAACTTCAAGGGAGCTCAACAGTTATACAGTGTGAGCTTTGGCTTTGACTAGATTTACTCTGCTGAAACGGAGAGAAGGATCTGGCCTGCTTCTGTTTTTAACAGATCTTCTTAGCGATGGAAATTTGCTAGTCTCTGATGCTTGCTAATAAACAGATGCAATTGCCATTCCCAGTTTAAGAGAGAAAGAGCCAGAGCCGGGAGAGAGCTTCAAAGAGACTGCATTACCTCTCTCACCTGTAGGGATGTGATTATGTCTGGCAGAGCGCTCTGGGGAAGCAGCTTTCACCACAGCCATCAGCAGCCCACAGAGTATTGCAGAGCTACAAGCTATCTTTTCCCCAAACTCCTGTACCCTTCCTGAACTGGAGTATTTATTCAACAGCAAGAGATAAAGCCACACATTTTGCAGCATGGAAGTCATAAACCATTGAGAGGCTGGAAATATTTTCTGCAACTCATGCTGGTGAAAATCCTCTGTCCACACACACCAAAAATACATGAAATGAAAGTAACGCACTGTAATTAGTCCACAGCAAACTAATAAGGACTTGTGGTTACTACGCTCTGATAGTCGGTGCTACCATTTTCCTGCTGGGCTCTCATGTCCCCAAGATTCACAGAGTACCAGCGAGAAAGGGAAAATATGGAGCTTCCCTTTAAAAAGTCTATGTGTCTACAACAAGTAACAGCTGTTGCTATTTTAATACTATCTCAGGGCTCATATAGATGTGACATCACACAGAACTAAGGCTTGGCCACTGATTTTACTGCCAATATACCTTAAACTGTAGGGATTTTGTTACAAATTTGTGTGTTGCATGCATCAGAACAAAATCCACAACTGGAAACCTCCATGCAGTTTCATCCCTTTGTAGTAATTCTGTGAGCCATAAACTGGTTTCTTTTTGGAATTAAAACCTGTATTAATTTTAAGCTGAATAGAAGTGAGTTCATCACTATCAGAATTTATTACACAAACAAAAAAGAGTTTTGAAATTTGACTGGTAAGCTGGCCAAGCAGGAGGAGGCGGGGATGGTTTGTATTCTAATTTCAAGCTGCAGGGCTCCCAGGTGTATTGTATAGGATTTCCTGTAATTTACAGGCAAAATAAGCAGTCTACAGGAAAATGTTTGCCACACTGTACATGTGTATTAATTACACAGCAGGATAAAATGATTTCTTTGTGATAGGAAGGGATGTGATCTACAGGCAAACTATTAACCTGATGTGGAAATGCAGACATTCTTCTGCCATTAAAAAGGGCTGTTGGATTCAGGGAAATAAAATTGGCAAGTGTCTTCTCACACTTTGTATTCCCAGGTCTGTGACTGGACCGTATCACAATGCGCCAGGCTCCGTGGGTACCAGGGAAGGGAGATGTCTCCTTACAAACACTCTCCGGGAACCTCGCCGTCTCGGCTATCCTGCAGGGGCTACTTCTGAACTAAGTTTCTCTGAGAGAAAGACCTCCCCCCCTCCAGTGAGAAAGGAGGAATTTTAAGATTTCAGGTGCGTATTGTTCAGTATCTCCCCAAGCATCTTATAATAATACAATTGAATTCTTACTAGGATCATCGGATAGATATTCTTTCACCTACCACTGAGCACCAAGAAAGCATCGCTTTTCATTACCACAGGTTAGTGCAACATGAAACTAGTTGGAGAGAGACAACACGGCACATCACAACCTCTCTTAAAAAAGATGAGGGAAATTCTTTTTAGATATGTAATCAAGGCTTGAGACATAAAGGGATATGAAAGGAATAAATAAAATATTCAGACTGCTTTTCTCAAGACCAAATTTCACGTAACTGTACAGGCTTGTTCTTGCTGTGAGATGAGCAGTTCTTGTTATACTTGTGCTCAGATGCAATTTCTGAAGAAGTACTTTTTTTTTTTTTTTTTTTTTTTTTTTTTTTGACTAGTATGAAGAAGAAATCTCACCCGCCACACGCCTTTCCCCACGGAGCTGGGTTAGACTACATATGGTTGGCATTCAGGAGGGAGAAGCTCAGAAACACAGTTTTGTTTGACTAAGGCATTCCTTAAAACATAAAAACCTCAAAGCAAAACTTTTGCCCATATCCTTTGAAGAATAAAGCCTGGATAGGACTGAGGATCAGATTACACCACGGCTTATCCGCAGATGACCTGTGGGTATTTAATGATGTCCAATTTTACCATATGCGTTTAGAAGGAATCTTTCAACCGTACTCCAACTTAGTATTTCACTCCAAGTTAGTATTTCTTTCCTTAGCTGAGGAGGAGGGCAGAACAACAGCTCCACACCAGGACATTAGGACAAGGCTGAAGAAAGGCACTTGCCTTTGGAAAGGTTCTTGCTTTTCTTCTCAATTAATGAAACAGAAGGCAAAGCCAAAAGAGAAGAGGCATATCACTTATAGGCTAAACAGCTGGGCTCCTCGTCACGGTGGAGTCCCCCAGCGAGAGCCCCCAGGCCCCGCTGCAGCCCCACTGGCTCTCTCTGCACAGCTGGGGTACTGCGTCCAGTTCTGCTCCCCACAGTTCGAAGAAGATGCAGACAGACTGGAGACGGTCCAAAGGAAGGCCGCAAAGATGATCAAAGGGCTGGAGAACCTGCCCTGTGAGGAAAGACTGAAGGAGTTAGATCTCTTCTCCCTGGAGAAGGGGAGGCTCGGGAGGATCTCATCAGATTATTCCAGTACTGAAGGGCTGCAACAGGGAGGATGAAGGTTCTCTCTTCACAAGGAGTCAGATGGAGAAGACAAGGGACAATGCATACAAGTTGCTCTGGGAGAAGTTTCATCTCAATATAAGAAAATTTTTTACAGTGAGAACAGTCATTCACTGGAACATCCTCCCCAGGGACATGGTAGAGTCCCCATCACTGGAGCTTTTCAAGATGCAATAGGACAGGGTGCTAGATAATCTTGATTAGGGCCCCTTTGCCACAAAACATTGGGCCAGATGATTTTTCGAGCTCCCAACCTGGGCTGTTCTATGATTCTGTGATTCTCTCCGGCATAGGAGACAGGAGAGGACAAAAGACAGAAGTTATTTGACCATGGCCAACATCGGTCGGTCAATGGGTACAGAGAAGTAAGAGTGGAGACAAAGCCACAGTGGCAGCTAAAGGATTACATGGACAGCAGCACAGGACCCGTTCTCTGAGCTGTCTTTGCTGTGTACCTGAGGACTGATGGCTTTGGTGCAGTGAGGGAGCAAATGACCTCTGGACACTCCCTGGTTCAGTCTAGCTCTGCTGTGAGGACAGCAATACAGCCAAACTCTACAGAAAACATCTCTTTTATTTGCTATTATGTTGGTAGAACAGCCTTTAATGGTCTCCACAATTTAATGAAACTTTAATAAAAGTGACTCTTGCTGTTTCAGTTCAGTCCCTCTTCCTGCATGCAGAAATCCCTCCAAGGGGATGTTCTTCTGCCATCACCTCTGAGGCATTCTTACCCTCCTCTTCAAGATAGGGGGGGAAAAAGTCTTGCTGCAAATTTCTGGAGAAAATACAGTTTAATTTCTTGGAGGTGTTTTGTTGACAACAAAATAGAAAGCATGTGTCTCTGCTTCTCTTATTGTACTTCCAAGTAATGAAAGTATTTAAGGAGGTACAATTATGGAGTTGGCAAGCACCTGGGGCTCTTGGAACTGCTTTTTCACACTGAATAAACACTGCAGTTAATCTGTTTATGTTACACTGCACTGGAAAACTATCTCCAAGAAAAGGCTACATGTATCTATTTTCCACTCCTTTCCTTTGTTTTTAATGTTAAATTAATAACTAGTTTAAATTATTTGATTCTTCTTTTTTATCTCTCTATTCACAAGGCGGCCAGTCAAAAGCAGTTTTTAATTAACAAAGATATGAACCTAGGGATTACTGCAGTAGGTCAGACCAATGATCCATCCTGGTTTTGACAGTGGCCAAGAGGAGATGCTTCAAAGCAATGCATAGGAAGCTCTGTAATGAGCAGTAACAGCGTAACTTCCTGCAGGGACCTGAGGTTCTTAACACACACATCTTAGTGCTTGCACAGATACCCACCGTGAGAGTTTACATATTTTCATTTAAACAAATAAATATATGTATGCATAAAAACCATTATCGGTATCTACATTCATGTCAAATCTTTGATTTCATGTAATTTTTAAACTTATTCATCCCTTAGAGTCAATTCTATCTTGTGGCAGCAAGTTCTATAATGTAAATAAGCAGTCTGTGAAAAACAAATGAACAAAAAAGCCCCCAAACCGCAAACTACCTGGTTTAAAAACCAGCCTTGTTAGAATGGGGGGAGATGATGCAAGCCTACCCACTGCCTGCCATCCACACCTCTCTCATCCTCACAGCACCTGCGGTTACTGGATCAGGGATATTACAGGGTGTGGTATCTGTGCCTGTCCCCCTTGGTATCACATTATGTACCAAGTGTCTGTGAATTTGCCTAATCCCCTTTCGCTGATACTGTGTGCTCCCACAACTGCCATTGCATCCCAGTTCACTAATGGCTTTGTAAATAAGTTCCCTCCTTTTATCTATTTTCAGACAATGTTACCAAATATAGAGTGCCTCCTAGCTCTCAAACTGCAGGATTTGATGGATTGTTCTTCTGCTTTCACCTCATCATCCACTAGCTTTGTAAAACTCAGTCCTTTCCCCTTCTCAGCCTTCTCCAAACAGAGGAGTCCCGGCTTCGCTAGTTTCTCCTCATAAATGCAAGTGCTCCACCCCTTTAACTGCATTATTTGCCCTTTCTCTGGACCATTTCTAACTACATTATGTCCTTCTCGAGATGCAGAGACCAGAACTGTGCACAGCATGGCATTTTTATTGTAATCCTGATTAAAAATACTACAATACTTTTGATTCCTTAGCACTCACGTGCCCTATGCATGGACATTTCAGCTGGGTTTATGCATGAACAGGGAACACAGCGTTGAAAAACTCCCCATTCCCTGACCAGTCCCTTGGATAAGTGGGAACCCACAGGAACCCAGAGACCAAAGGTGCGGCTGGTCTGCAAATGATTTTCTCTCAGAACATGGCTTGCCAACACAGCAGAAGTCTAGTACAAGGGAATCTTGAATGCGGGCAATGTAAGTCATCAGAACAGACTGCAGTTACTATTTTGTACACTATACAACAGAGCTAAGCCATACTTGCCTCAAAAGTGCAACGTAAACCAGAGCCCTTAGTTGCAGTATAGTCCATGGAGACTGCTTGAGTCATGGTAGTATCTGATCGGAAGTTTTAGTCTGCAAATGTTGACCCTTGTGCCTTTATGGCCTCAGTACCTGCTGCCTGTAACAAACCTCTCACAAGGAGAAATGCTCTGAGCACTGTGTAGGAACCCAATACGTGGCCTGAAAAGCAGAGGTCATCTTCTACCCTGCTGTCTAAATTAAAGAGAGCAATGGCTGGTTTAAATTGCCCAGTGCTAACTTTGGCTTACTGTATTGCCTTGGGGAGCAAAACCATCAGCAGCCGTCAGCAGCAGGCAGTATAGACAAGGAGGTTCTGCTTCTTTCTACTGACCTTATAACTCCCTGAATATGGCCTTGATATTTACATTAAAAATATGTAAACTCATCCTTTGTTCCTGCTCTGAACTACAACTATGAACTAGGAGCAAATTTTGAGAAGATTACAGAAATACCACAAATTAGCCAGTGGATGCTGAGCCTTGAAAAAGAATCACTGTGTTCTGCCCTGCTGCTCTTCGACCCTAGAAAAGAGTGCCCAAGAATTTGAAAACATGGCTGGAAGATTTTCTTTTCAAGTCCATAAAGCTGTACACTTTATCTTTTTCTCCTATTTTAGGCCCAAATTCTAGAGTTTCATTTGAGTATAAAGTACCAGAGCACAGAAGTCAGTAAGAGCCTTTTTATTGACTTCAGCTGGCATTGTATTGGGACTGGTGTTTTTAAAATCATAACAGTATAAGGAGGTAAAAACTGTGTGTCCATAAGGTTAAAGAAAAGTGTGCGTGTTTAAAACATTGAAGAAATTGTTCTGAGAACAATTCATCTTTCTGAAAATATGAACCCTATGATGCTGCCAAGGTCAGGGAGAGCTGTGATAATTTAGTGCGTAAGTGCTAGTCATACAGCACAATGCCACATTATTTAATTTTGTAACACATTCATACAACTGCCTGACAATAGCCATGGACGTTAACACTACCTGTGGGCTGAGGTCAAGGCAACGTAGTTTAACGTTAAAACAAAAGAGCTAATTGGATTTCTGTTCAAGTTCTAGCTTATTATGTGATCAGAGTTACTTTGCCGCTTTCTGCCTTGGTCAGCTCATCTGGAAAGGAGGACCACAGTGTGACTCCTGACTGAAATGTGAAAGAAAAATGCAGTGCATATGCCTGGCTTATTTGGCCATTCTTCCTAATTTCTCTGTCCGGTTTTTTTGCCATTCAACTCTGGCTTGCGAATTCCAGGCCATTTCCCTCAGAGAGCAGAATCTCAGCTCACCTTGTGAAATGGGAAGGACTAATATTAAAAAAGAGAAGCCATCTTCAGCTGTAAAAATTAGATGTCTTGCTAATGCAAAATAATTAATACAGACATATTCAGGGCTTACACTTCATTCTTACAACTGGCAGTGCACAGAATATTTTATAAATAAGACTACATCACATACCCAAAACCTTATAGAGACAAATTAACGCTATCCCCTTTCCACAGAAGAGAAGCATAAACACAGAGCAGCTAAATGAGCAATACAAGGAGACTGAAGAAATTCAAGACTGAAAAAACAAAACCCCAGAATTTTTGCCTCCTTGTTTCTAAACTCCTAAAAAAGACTTTTCTCTTTAAAAAATGGAATTAAATAATTTAATTAAAGACATAACCTTGTTTTATATTAAATTGCAGGCAAAGCTCTCTTCTGTTTGCAGAGGAGCCAAGAGTCACCCTCCAAAATGGCTGTAGTATAGTGTGACTTTCAAAATAATATCCTTTCAGTGCACAAAAGCAGAGAGCAAAAGATATATGTCCTCTGGCTCAACGTGTATGGTTGTCTCCAAGGAGTTCATTCAGATGATCAGACCACAAACTGTCAAATGCACAGGAGCGGGGATGTCAGGAGGGAGAATAATCCCGGGTCGAAACTAGAACAGACTCAATTGCCATCAAACCTCAGAAAGAAGAACCAGCGAACCCCTCACATCACACACCCTTGGCACCACCCGGGTGCAGAGCTGTGCCCAGTAAAGCAGAGTTTTAAGCTGCAGCCTTTCCCTTTGGAAGTCCTCCCTCTACCTAGTCCCCTCGCACACAGAGCTGCCTACAGTTCCCTGAGCAGCAAATGCCTTAGTTTTATTTTTGGGAAAGACCATTGCAGGTTCGTCCCTGTATGCACAAACTGATAAACAGGCAGATTCAGTCCCTGCAGGCTAAACTTAAGTTCCATCTGCAAATGTACTTTTGTTATAAGCTGTGGTGCACTGTTGTGCCATGTGAAAAATGTAGTTATTCAAAGAAGTGGTTTTAAGTTCAAAGATAATGTCATGCTCATTTGGAATATAAGCATGAGCAACGTACTCACAGATACACTTTCTGTCCCCCTACATCCCTATCTCAGCCGTAGGCAGGGTGGTAATATATAAAGAGAGAGCAGGTGGAATTTTTTTAGGTGGGGAAGAAAAAGACTTATAGCTCTAAAGCTAAGTTCACTGCCTATCCCACATCTTGGAAATGAAACAAAAATGTCTCATGAATTGAGCAGGCATGCTGCAAAATAAAAAGAAACAATAGCCTGCAGACAAATGCAAGAAATTCACTGATCAAAACACATGATTTTATTTCAAAAGAATTTGGGTAGAATCTCCATTTTCCCCACTGCTTCTATCACCTGTATGAAGGGGCGACTGGACTTACACACACAAAAGCCATTTATCCACTTATATTTGGAATCTCACAAGGTCTGAGTCCTCAAAGAGCTCAGAAATAAGCAGCTTTCAGGTTGGCACCTACCTAAATAGCCTTGCTCACTATATGTAAATGGTGTCTGTCGCCACAGAGATTTTGCTGAAGGCATTTGCTCTATGCGTGTAACTCTGACACTGTTCAGAGGAACGGGGTTAGGCCTCTGATCTCCCTGTGCAGTCAGAGAAGAGTGATAAGCCCCATAAGTGGGATATGAGAGAGTTTGGAGGACTAATGCAATGATGTAACGGGCCTTCTGTTAAATCTGCGTCCCAACGCCTGAACTTCCGTCTCTGATAGTCCATTCCCTGCCTACTACGTTTTACAAAATGCTTGGGAAAAACACTTTGCACATCATCTTCTGCACATCAGCACTGTAAGACAATTAATCAGGGATTCCAGTGCCACGTCATAAATCATGGCACCTCGTGTCACTGACACTTGAAAGACAAAATGTGAGAATCTGCCTGTAACGATATCCTTTAACTCAGGCAAAATCACTTTGGCCTTTCAGTGTGTTTGTGAACGCCATCGCTAGCAGCCCAAATGGCCCTGCTTCAGGGTCTGATCCTGATCTCACTGATTTGGTCATGCATATTAACTTAGAAGTTTTACTGTGATAAATGGTCACATACGTAAAATCAAAATGGAGCCTTCAGCAGACCTTTTACTATAGCACGGGAAAATAATCTCCCCACTACTTATTCCATTATCACAGACTAATTGGAAGACCTGGAAAAGTCCCTCCATGTCATTAGCTGCCTACAAGATGAGAGAGCTGCAGCAGATCAAATTCTTCACCACGATGGCTATTGTAACCCAGGAGGGATCTGAAGTCCAGGCTGTAACTTTACCACTCCCATTGCACAATAGATACACAGTGGTGAAACATCCCCAAAACAGGATTAAACAATTACGTTTAGAAACACAAACACATAGAGACCTCCCACTAACTCAGCAGATTCTTTTGAAAGTTGGCACTGTCAAAACAAACACAGTCGCCTGTAGCACCCTTCCACCGCTCCTGCTGACAGCGCTAGTGAGGAGGAGGAGGTGCTGAGTACTTTGTTATTATGAGGAGGAGGATAGTGTTGGGAAAGGTGTTGAGTTTGACACAGAAGTATCAAGAGCAGGAAAGCGAAAGTCAAAGAAATCAGCCTTGTGCCATCTAAAATTGCTCTGGCACTAAACCTACAAAAATCAATGACTCTGCTTTCACAGTAGTTTTCACATTATCCTGAGGGAGTGTACAGCACGAGTTGCACCAGATGGAAAGTCAGTGGATCTAGAGAGTGAGACAGGAGCAACGTTGGTATCTATCAGCTACATCAAACGCAGAATTCACAAACAGTAATTAGGGCTATTCACATCTATCCCTGTCTTTCACGTCTGCTGTATCAGTGTGGAGGGAGAGACAGCACAGAGAGAAACCCTAAGTGTTATAAATATATCTGCAGGTACTAAAAGGATTGTTTATACTCTTATGTATTTGTGCCTTTTATCTGAGTAAAAATTTGGTAATACAACAGTCTGAATTTTAGGTTAGAAATGATTTTTCCCTTGTTCCACCTTTTCAAACTCATTTAATCACAGCAGCTTGTCTTCCTTTGCCCTCCCTCACAAAAACACCCCTCCCCATGCCACATTTAAAACCTTCTCACAAAGAAAACTGAAGGAAAATAATTTTTGTGCAACTTATCCATCTTTCAAAGCAGCTTCTGGCAGAAGGGAGCTGAGAATGATGAGTCCATAGAATAATAAATAATAACAATATTGAGCAGTTTTGCAGAGCAAATATACATTGAAAAACTTTTCCTCTTGAGTGCCTGACATTATTAATTTGTTCTCCAAATACACTAGTGACAGGAGTCAGCCCATTTTTACAGACAGTGAAAGTGAGCATATAGATTTCAATAATTGTTTAAGACACAGAGGAGTCAGTTCCAGAATCTGGACAGAACAACTCACAGGAGATCACAGTCCATACCCCTGGCAATATTTGGGCAGAGCCCTGCCACCACAATAATTGCTATTGGCAAGAGACACATGCTTGGGGGTTTTGACACCTGTGAATAATATCCTCCCTGAACTGCCCTTCCTTGTGGTCCAGAAGGAGTATGTCCTAGGCCTTAAGAAGCAGCAAAGGCTGAACAGAAGTTCCAGTGATTATTGATGACAGAAGTATTTCTAACCCCTTCCCAGCTTCTGCTTAAAAGGGTTCAAACTCATACTAATCTACTGCCTAAGTAATATGTGACATCCAAACAACCCATTTTGAGTTGCACATACACCCATCTGGGACATCCTTTCCCAGCACTCCTGTGGAACAGCAGCATTTTTTTTGTTTTTTACCATGAGGACTGTGTTTTCAGCCCCATTACTGCACAGCAGAGATTTCAGATGAATTGAGGGGAGGGAGAGAAGACCTGAACTGACTTGCTGTATCCACATGAAATGGTTAGTGAATGACCTTGTGTCCAGCCTTCTAACATCTAAGACAAAAGCATGGAAAAGCTGAACAAAGGAAAGCAGGAAAGCTTACTGAACGGGGGGTGTATGGGGTGCGTGGGTTTTGCTTGTTTGCATAGAGATAGAAATTGAGGTTGATAAGCAGCCAGCTTAATTTTAAGCCTCTTCCTGTTTTATAGCACTTGTAGTAGAGTCACAAATGTAACAACAATTTCCAGGACCAGCACAACACCAAAAGCAGGTCAAAATCTTGCTTGCCATACTCACACTAATGAGGTCTCAGAAATCAATGGATTTAGGGATTCCTGTGCGGACAAACATCACTTGCCTCAGGTTCCCCTGATAATGGCTCAGTGATGAAACCAACCTTCATCCTCCCTTTTCCTTATGGGATTCCTTATGAGCCAGATTATAATGCAAAAGTAACCAAGGCAGAGGGATGGCTCTTCTGTGTCACCGCCTGCTTGCTCTAGGCAATTGCTCACACTGGCACACCAGTATGATACGGCACGTGCTGATGCTAGGGCTGTTGCTTTTGCTTTTTAGAGCTATTGATTTCCTGCCCTTTCTTGTAAATGATTCTGTGAACTGGAAGCAGTTAAAGGTTAACTGCAAATATTTCATTAAAAAGAAAATTTTAAAATTGTTTAAGATCCTAAATCGTTAGTAGTTAAATGCCTACACCTAAGAATTGTACTGAAATTTATGTCTTTAGGCAACAAAGTTCCAAGAGTTACCTGCCAACACGAGCACCCCAGACTCTGCTTGCTCTGCTACAGCTCAGCACCTGCAGGCAGCCCCCCACTCTGCATCAGGGCCTGGCAGTAGTTCTGGCTGTCACGGGGGATCCTCTCTGCTTGGGATCTCACTAATAAGAGGAAGAAGAAATGGACTTTACTGGCTGGCAGAGCCTTAAAGTAATTGAAGTCTGGCATTTTGGTGAGAATGAAAAGTCAGAAGGAGATGCTGGAAGAAGGGGAAAATGTGTCTCTACCAGCACTCCTATCCCTGGCATCTGTACGACTGAGTAAGAGCAGGAAGAAATGAGTCTAACCCTGTGGTAGAAAGACAGCATCTCCACTAGTCAACATCAACAACTCCTGGTGGGGTGCCTGGGGGGAAGGGCTGGCGAGAAGCAAAAAGAAACATTAAAGGGACAATATGCATTGAACACTCCTGCCAGAGGGTAAGAGAAGTGAGAAAAAGGATTGTTGCCCAAAATACAGTGCGCACATATGTGCGCGTGTGCGGAGGGAGAGTTTACGTACATCTTGTTTACAAGCTGTAACATTATAAACTGACATTTCTGTTATTGTGATTGTGTTTCCCCATATATGCTCCTTTTTTCTCAGCAGCATTTTTCTTTGCTTTATGCACAAACTTAGGCCTTAGCAAAAGAGGAAAGTTTGCCACCTGAGAGCACCAAGGGGAGCCATTTTGCTCACCTGGGGATCTGCACAAGTATGTGTGTGTGCTAATTTTAAGAGGAACCTCCTGACATCTGAACCCAGCATCCACTGCTGCTGCACTTGGCAGAAGGGCTACATCCTGAGCATCCTTCGGTAGTTTTTTCTGTGAAGCCACTAACAACAGAGCTACAGTACAGATGGTCCTTCATTTGGGGGCGTTTGGATCCAGACCCTTCATTTGGGTCTATCTGAAGGGAAACTCCCTCCAAGACATACAAATATTTTGGTTTTAAAGCTATATGGACATGGGTCAACTAACTTCCCTTCTCACCTCCAGTGCCAGTTCCACCTGTCATTCAGGCAATGCAAAGGCTTCCCCTACTGTAGCCAAAAAATTCTCTATTTCTTTTGGCTCTACATCACCACCCAAACCCCAATGCTGGGGACACAGCCAAGGGGACAGGTCATAAAGGCAGAGTACCCCCACAGCCTCAGGGGGCTGAAGTTCCCTTGGGGACACTGACATGAAATGCTGCTCTGTGCTGGGGCTTAACCAGCCCTGTGCTGGTGGATTTGAGGAGGGGCAGAAATGAGGGGCATGATGTGATATTTAAAACATACTCAGTAGGATCTATCCCCCACAAAGGTTTCAGCCACAATAGGTTCATTCAGTCGTCTTAGTCATTAGAGTATTTTCAGCATTATTTTTTAAAGATTTGTTCTACCTCCTAAAGAATTGCTTCTCAAGGCAAAAGCAGAATGATGAATACATCTTCCCTTTCCCTGCTGAATCAAACTTTGAAAAACATAATGCTTCTCATTTGATTTCCTCCCCAAGTCAAAATAAGCCAACCAAATCCTGCAGTATACCTATCAATACAAACAAAAGATGCAGAGGTGGTTTTTGTAGCAGAAATAAACACAGTTTAAGGAATGATTTTCCTTTCATGACAGCTTAAGGTCCTTCAAACTTGACAGAATTGATTAGTGAATCAAAGCAAAGGATGGCAGAGAATGGAGTTTTCTTGCATACACCTGTAATGTTATACACTGCGTGCTACAGGGAAGGAAGTGAAATGCTTGAGCTATCGGGTAAGGAAAACCCAGAGAGGAAAAAGAAGAAGAGATATCTTGGGATTAGCTTTAGCGTAACATCCTACAGTATGTTTACTTTTCTTTTCTTCTCCATCTCATATTTCTTCGTGGGATCAGTCCCCAGCCCTGCAGACCCTCCCAGGAGTACAATGCCCCTTTCGTGTATTGTACGAGTGGCACTGAGAGTACGGCAGCTTCAAAACATAAAAGGAAAAAAAGAGTCTCCCTCAACGCCATCATCATTTTTAAAAAAGGCAATTGATGTCGCCTGAAGCAGCAGCTATGAAGCCCAATTATACCACATTTCATTCAAGTGTCAAAAATTGGAATAATAATAACCAACAACGAGGAGCATATATAGGAAATGATGCTGCCATCTTCTTTTGTTTTGGCCACGCGTTTTCATAAATTCATGCTTCGAGCAGACCCAGTGCCACATTCCTTCAAGGACTTTCTTGTTCGCTATTGTTTTCAGTTCTTAACAATTGGCTTCCCTGACTACTTTCCTCGTGTTGACAGTCGCTCACAGAGCCTCCATATGCTCTCACTACTTGGGTAGTCAATCATTTGTGAATTAGCTACCCAATCAAATATCTACAAGAGGCTGGTAGTGTTTATTCATTGCTGGTGTTTTGAGTGAGTGTATTGCTTGCAAAAGGTGTCAGATTAAACACGCAGAAATGAATTTATTCACAGAATACGGGTTGCATAGTCGGAAACAGAGACACAAGCACTGGCCTGACTTCACACTGGGTTTTTGTTGGGTTTTTTTTCCTTTGTTTTGTTGTGGTTTAGACCATGCCCGAGGTAAGATGTCCCTGGACTCAGGAAGACTTCAGCCACCTGCTTACTTAAAATGGGATATTTGGAAAGAGGCTGGAATCTTGGCTGGAAGCAGAGAGCAGCTCCAGGGGCTGCCTCAGTGTGGAGGACAGAAAGGTTAAAGCAATCAAAGACATCCCGATGGCATGTTTTTCTCATCTTAGATCATGGAGGTGCATACTGCAGCTCGGTGAAACACATTCCTCTTTGCATCAGCAATATTTCTGCACTCCCAGCTGCATGGACAGAGCCTTCATAACCCCTTGACAAAGAACACAAGAAGCACTTCCACGTGATGCTATGTATGATCTCAGACAAAAGCAGTCCTTCTTTTAAGATCTGCCTCAAAACACCAACACAATACTTAGCTCTCATTTTGGGGGAATTTAAAGGTATTTTAATACTGGCCAACATAGTCTAAACCAAGCGATGCCAACCTGCAGAAAAGCCAAGCTTTCATACAGCAGAGTTGTTCCAAATCAGGATTTTCACTTGCCTGTCAGAGATGCTGCCTAATTCAGACCTGGACACAAACCTTCCCAAGGGTTTAAATAGACAACTCAGGTGAACTTGCCTCCTTTTATGAGAAAAGGGAAAAAAAGTTGAGGTATCGAGGCTATGTTTGGTGATCTCACTTTACAGCCCAAGTTTATGCTAAAAGATGACTAACATATACATCCACAAGGGTTCCATATTTTTCACCTTTACCTGACTTCAGAGATCACCAGGAATCTATTTATAAGGAAAATAAAAAAATAAATAAATTAACTACCAATCCAAAGAAAATGTCACTGGTGATGAGAGAATCGAGCTGATTTCTTTTCTTCTCATGAATCATTGTCACAATAAAGGGTCTGCATGACAACTCTGCCCTTAGCAATCATTGAAAACCCCAATTCCTTTGAAATTATGAGTTGGCTGGTCCTTATATTGATAGTACTCAGTGACGATGACAATGATGCACAGGGAGAAAGAAAGGTAACTTAGCTGCTTGTCATAGTTCTTACTGCAGCTGACTTCAGCAGCATTTACTATTCTGTATTAATAGAAATTAAAATATTAAACACTCATTAAGGTATGCAGATATGATTCACAGGGACCTAGTAAGAAAATGCTATTTTTAAGTGGAGGTATTACAGTGAAGAATACTTCAAGTTAGAGCTTTCCAGAAGAAATATAAAGTTTATTCAGTGTCAGTTGGAATAACAAAAATTTGTTTTATTGGTAATAGTACATCAATACATATTAGGCCAATGGCAATTTTCCTGAAGTTTTCCCTTCTTCAGAATTCATGAAAGAAATTTAAAACACTCAAGGCAAATGTTCAGTGCTAGGGACAGTAATGTAAAGAATCAAAGTGGAACTACCTGGATTGTACATTAAATAAAAGGCAGAGAATGAGCACTGAGTGAATTTTTATATGTTCACATTACAACAAACTAGTCAAAGATTCTGACCCCTGGCACTGGAGAAATCTTCCCAGTTTTGATATTTTCAATAAAATAATTCCCAAGAGGGCTGGAAAAAACACACACACTCTCTCTCTCTTTTTCTTTCAATAAAATGAGACCCCATCTGTATTATGGAAAAGAATACTAATAATTTGATAGTGTTCTGAAGTAGCTTTTATAAAGCTTTTGCTTGGGATTTAATATTGCCCAGGAAGTCCATCAGATTTTCATGGCTTTGCTGGAAAAAGAAACGTGCAGCACTGAATGTCAGCTCCTAGCTTGTGCAGTCAACAACTCATACATCAGCGAAGATAACGCTGAAGGTGATGTGCTCAGATCTTCTACAGCCAACTCAGGTTACAGTGGAAGGAATCTGGGGAGGAGCTAATTTCGATAATGTGGTATGGGTGGGTCCCATCTGTACACAAGAAATCGCCTGATAAGTATGAAATGTGTTCCCTACACTGAAATGACTTCAGAACATCTCTGCTTTTAGAGCCCTGATGGCAGGAAAGCTTCTCAGCTGATTCCCTCTGAGCTGACTGTACACAAATATTTGAGTATAGTGCAAGATTATTACTTGAAGAAAAAAAAAAAGGTGAGAGCTGGGCAGCAGTGTGTAATAAAGAATAGGTGCACGCAGTCAAAACAATTAACGTCACTTTGCAAGGTCTTTTGGAAATATAAAAACACAGGGAACCCACAGATGGCTCCTTTTCAGTGTATTTTGGAAGGGGGTAGGATGGGCCATGCTACTGTAAATCCTGAAAGGCTGAAAGGTGAGAAGGACAAAAAAAAAAAACCACCCCTAAAAAAAAAAAACAACCCAAAAAACAGAGAGAGGGGGAATTTTTTTTTTTCCTCCTGAATTTGCTCTTCACAAATAAAACAAAATAAAATTGGGCATGTATAGCCAGGGCAAAGATTGAATCAGAGGATGGATGGTCGAATGCAACAGATACACCAAGCTGACCTATAATGCCATAATGCTAGATAGAGGACCAGAATTTTCCAGTGCTCAGCACCAATTAAGGCCAGGTTTGCAGAAAATGTCCTTCCCAGGAGGACCTGCATAGCAGAAAGCATTTGGCTGCCTCTTGATGTTTACAGAAATGTTTTCAGAAGACCTTCTTTTCCTGGCATGCTGCCCTCTTTCTATACCTAGTTATTTAAACAGGACTTTGAAAGTCCAAATTATCGTCTCCCTGATTCTCAGTTTCCTATCATTAGAATGGGAGGAAAAATAAACTTCTTTCACAGCTGAGGACCAAGGAGGATAAATGCAGAGGTGCTCAATGCTCAGAAACTTCACTGCTGGGGGTCAGATAAGGATATGATTTTTGCACTAACAATTCTTACTTTGCTCTTGTTGTGGTGTTACCCTTCATTAAGTACTCAAACATTCAGAATAAAAGCAGATCCTAAAGCAACAATGCTCTCTGCTCTCAGAAATCCTCCATTTCCAAAATGACTGAGCTGTACTGCTCACTGAAACTGTCTCCTCCTTTGAGAGAACAGTCTCAATTCCCTTCCTTCACCTTCAGTTTACCCAGAGCTTTGTCCTGCTTTTCTCAAGCAGGCAGCTGATGAGCTTGGCACATACAAGAGCATTACATGTATGTGTTTGTGCGTATGCATGTATATATTTTTATGTATGCATATATGTAATATATACATATATGCATGTACATGTTTAACCAGTGTTATTGCTACGAAAGGATGGACGAACAGCTTGAACATAACTCTAGTCATTTTTAAACATCAGGTAGTTGGATATATCAGAGGGGTAGAGAACAACACTTGCTCAGTGACAGAAAATAGACTGTTTCTAGGGTTATTCTTGCCCTCATTGGCTCCATGTACGTAATGATGACCCAGTGTACTGTAACTCACAGCAACGGTGGCAGACAGCAAACATTGTCGGAAGCCATGCCAAGAGGAGCAAAGATTGTTCTTTTGCTCTTATATTTTCAAGTACAGTCTTACATTTGCCTTATTTATCACTAGTCAGTTGAAGGGACAGAAGAGGTGAATTTACCAGATATAGCTATCCTGTTAGCTCTCTTGTTGCCTTTTCCTATAAACATTCACAACCCTTTTTTTAAAAATGGACATTTCCAAGTCTCAGAAAGGTCAGGAGCCTATCAGTGAAGTTCTGTGGTATCTCCCAGTTCTGGCAAGACACCACTTCAGGTCTGAGTAATCCCCATGCACAAAAGGAAGATATATTGTACATGGTGTGAGCTCACCAGCCAGCCAATGGGTAGTGGTCCTCAGTGGGCCCAGGGAGGACAGCAAAAGTGACAAGTTTTGTGGAAGATCTGAAGAACTAGTGAGATACTCCCCCTAGATGAGCCATGTAGGTTTAGGGTTCAATACTGTGAATGCTACACTAGGCAAAAGCTGCTAAGGAAGAACATAGATCAACAGCATCATTTCCATCTTTCAAGGGCAAGATTAAGTGGAATTATTTCATCATGTAAGTCATAACCACAAAGACCTTTCCACCATACCGATTCCCTGTAAAAATATTTGAAGACTTGTGCACATCTGAAGGAAGGACTCAGAATAAAATAAGGATCTTCCTCTGTATTTTAACAATGACTTCTGAAGAGCACTTACCACGTTTTACTTCAGAAGTACATTTCTGCATGCGTACAGGTATAAGAAGTTTCATCTAGTTTAGAGAGAAAAGGCAAAAGCTTTTAACATTAGTCAAGGACACAGAGTGGTTAAAGTGATATTTCCTTCCCCCTGTTTTAACCAAGTACTCCTGTGTATGATTCCAGATTATTCTGTTTCAGGAAAAGCCTGGGAAGAGTCCTTTGCTGAGGAGGAAATATGTATTTTTAGCATTTGTTAATCTATTTTCTTAATAGCTTGGTGAGCAAACTCTGATCCTTATGCAGAGCCTGGTAGATATGGTCCAAAGTTATTTCTGCTCCTGCACTGACAAACAGAGTCTATGTGGTCTGTGGTGCCCACCTCTGATTCTGTTCTGGGTAGCCTTCTCTTCAGAAAGTTTCACTTTCATAAGGACACCTCATACAGCATTGTCTTGCCAGTGAAAAGTTTTCCAATAACTGAGAGTGCTGCTTTAACCTGCGTTTAGAACAAGAAAATAACCCTGTGGCTTCTGTGGTGTTTATCACATACCAATCCATAGGTTGTCCTCCAGCCTTAAAACAGATGAGCATCACATTCCTCCCCTTCCCTTCTCCTGTCTAATTAAGATGAGGCTTCGGATTAGGTTCTTCTCCCTATCCAGATGATGATACTCAATCTGAACTACGAGCTCCTTCAGTCACTCCTCTTCCACTTCAGACCTCTCCATCCATCTTCTAGGGTATCCCATATGACCACCTATTACATTTTGCTTCATGCCTCCTCTCTGCTGTGTCTGAGGGGCTGAGACTGGGGAGATGCTAAGGGGGAAGGGCTCTTGCTGCTCACAGATGGTCAGGCAAAGCTAACGAAGAATCAGGCAGTTCCTTGTTCTACAGTTCCACCATCTCCAGGTTTTAACATGAAACCACACCATGTAGTGCGTCTCACTGGGTGCAGAATATTGAGGGATTGGGTTTTCATGTTGCCAGTCATACTGTTCTCCCATAACCCGACCCACACCTTACCTGGTATTTTACGCTGGATGAATAGACTCTATCAGTAGTAGTCTACTCTGTAGCCCTCAGGGGGAGGTTTTCCTCCAGGATGTCACAGCATACCTGGAAATGGAAATTACTGGCAAGAGAAGGTTGCAAGAGGCCTTGTGTAAGTCATGAAGTAGGGTTCCAGCCTTGCTAACCACCAGGACCTTCTCCTAGCTTTCTACCCTGGCAGCTGGGCTCCTAAGGACCTTACTTCAGTCCTACCACATCCATACTCATAATTGAAAATGAGCAAACCTATTCCAGGCACGTCTCAGCCTTGGTTTTACATCCAAAGCCAGGCCAGGGCTACAATCAGTTTTTTGCCAAATCACAGTTCTGAATAAGGACTTAGAACAATTTTGGATTTCCTTTTTAACCCAAATCTTGAAATGAACTTTGCATAGATTTTCTAGGTTTCTCAAACTCAAAAATAAAAAAGGGATCATCTCACAGCACTGCCCACAGCAGGGGGGTTGGAACTAGATGATCTTTAAGGTCCCTTCAACCCAAACCATTCTACAGTGGGCTGACTTTACAGCAGTTTTCCTTAACTAATACCAGTTTTATAGAGAACTTAATGAATAGCTAACCTAGATAACGGAATGAGGGCAAGAGGGTCATAAGGAAGATAAAAGATGGTCAGAAAACAACAAATACGGAGTGAAGAAAGACAGACACAGAATAAAGGAAATACTCAGAAATCTTAAGAGACAGAATGTTGATAGGAATTGCAATCATAGCTAGAAGTGATCATGTGCTACCTCGTTTGGGTCAAGTGGGCCAATATCTCTCTCAACTGCCATTTTTTTCAAGATTAAGGCAAGGGAGGCTTGGTTTTTCCTTGTTCTGTGGAGCATTTTTTTCTTTTCAGGAAGTTTGACGGTTTGGTTGTGGGGTTTTTTTTTTTAATTACCTTGATTTTGCTTTCCCTATTCCCCATTTGGTCACTATGAACAGGAATGAATTCCCAGTCTCCAAAGCCCATATGTGATTTCTATGGAGTGATCCCAAATTACCTAATCTCAGCTCACATGCCAGTGCACATTCACAGTTTAACATCTTTTTTCCCTTGGAATTGGGCACAGAAACTGCTAGTTGGCTCAGATGTAAAAATAATACTCAAAACACTGAGGCCAAACCCTGCACAATAAGTCTACATATGTGGTTGAGCACTAACAAGCAAGTAAGAAAATGATCTATTTAAAGACTCACTTCTGATTTAGTCATTGCTTTGAAGCAGTGCAAGTAGCCAGCAGAGTCTGGTCTCCATCACAATTTTTCAAATATAAAAATTAAAAAATGATGATAATTATGCATTCTGAAAGCTGGATGGGGCCATGCTACACTGAAGCATATTTTCCAATGTAATTAAGGCTTTCAGCTGATTCCTTCCGACTGCAATTGTTATTTCAAATGTGAATTAATAAATCATGTCCATCTAGTTAAGAATTAAAATCAGTCTCAAGTATTCCTGCTTAGACCAGCAAACTTAAAGCGAGGGAGGGATGAATGCTCCCAAGAAATTCTCAGTGGGGAAAAGAAGAAAAGAAAAAAGTAAGAAAAGAAAAAGAAAGGGCCTCATCTTATTTAGGGTTTTCCAGGCATTGAAGAAACACACAGGATGAAGTTACATGACTTACACATATGGAAGCATTTTTCTAGCTTTATACCAAAACAATATGCAAATAGTCTACCCCTACTTTCACTCATGACTGGCTGCAAATACAAAATTCAAGCTGAATAATGTTAACTGCCCACATGCTCTGCTCTAAAGGATCCTCAAGGGCTTCTGGTCTCTTGTGGTATACACAAAGCACTTTAGCTATCACAGTGAATTAGTGTAAGGCCTGGTAATGCACCTTTAAGTATGTGAGCCCTTTTAAGGCACTTAGAGGTCAAGTCTGTGGCTATATAAAGTACAACCTTTCGAACATTTATTTTCACTTGGCCATCTAGAGGCTCGGATGGCACGCAAAGGCGGTGTTTAATTTCATAAGAGCCCTTCAGATTCCAAATTGTCAGAGTCATCAACTGGCTCTGATAGCCAACCAAAGTTTACAGTAATGTAATAAAGCAAGGTAAATATTGGCAATCAGGCAGCAACTGCTAAGCACGACTGCTTGTTTCAGAAGTAATTGTCATTGTGAAAGAAAGTTGTCATTTTGCAAACGGACCTCTAAAGAGCAAGGCACAAGGCAGAGCAAGTCCAGATGGGCCTCTTCCCTGGAACATAAACACAGACACTGTGTTCAGCCCCTTCCACATTTCTCAGCTATCCCAGGCCAAGAACAGTAGCTCCTGATATGTCATCGATCAAAAATTGCCTTTGAGTAAAGGACTTCCAATGCAAACATTAAGTGGTTCTACAGACATTACGAGAAAGAGACGCTCAAGCGGAAGTTTTCTAAAATAAAACGGGACCCTAAGAAAGGACTTGTATATATAAGAGTTAAAGAGATGCTATGCTATTTCCTCAGTCACCAAAGCAATGAGGTGGAGCAGCACATAAAAAAAGCATTTTTTTCACAGACTCACTTATAAATGAGCATGGTTTTGCCCTGAATATTGAAGTGCTTATTTTTCTGAGAGCAAAAATCAAGTGTGAAAGGCACAGGATGTCACTGCTGTGAGGTAACAAGAGCTGCCATGTGCATGCCTGGAGACACCTGAGCTTCCAGAGCTGGACAGCTCTGCAGCGCTGCCAGGCCAGCTCCGCTCCTGGCACTGAAACGCTGTCTTTTCCTATTCTGCTGGAGGTCCCTGGCTCCTTCAGAGAACACACCTGATTTGCTCCAAACAGCACCCCATCCACTCTGCCTGCAGAGCCTTCCCCTCTAACATTGGTCCCTTATGCTGTTCATTCAGGAAGTGATGTGGTTTTGCCTTCAGTGAGTCCTGGATGACTAGCAATTTAAAAAAAAAAAAAAAAAAAAAAAAAGAGAAAAAAAAAAGGAGAGAGCGCACGCTTTGTACTCGCGAGTTATTGAGATATTAGCAGAAACAGTCAAATAAACAACTGTTTAATAGAGGTCAGCGCACCATGTCAGTTGTTTTGTTCCTTCTGTGTGCAGTTGCAACAATACTAAGGCCAAAGAAACAACTTGCTGGGCAGTGTGCGTTTACGGTGCAGGTTTGCATGTATGTGCAACAGGTACAAGAGAAATATCTGCCACCTTATGTATTTTTCAGTGCATCTCAGTCTTTTCTCTTTATTTAGTCCACATTATTTAACTCACATTTGTATGGGACAGGACTTTATTGATACTTAAAAGAAGATGAAGAGTTAGGAATCTGGTCTTATTGATCTGGATATCCATAATGCAAATCAACAAATAATGCAACAAATAACACTCAGAGAGAATGTTTGCTGGTTAATGTCATGTACACAGTTACTGTGCGGTGATACTAAACAATGTCTTACAGCTTTTGTACAGACTTCTGAGCTTCTTCAGAGATCTTGCCATTTTGAAGTTTTGATCATTACTGGATGCTTGTCCTTGCCCTGAAAGTTCCCTGTGTCAGGCAAGGTTTCTGTTACTTGCTGATTTTGTAGGATGAGGCTTGCTGTGAAAGCCACACACCGTTTTCTCAGCACTTCAGTGCTCCCACTACCAGCTTAAACCAAAGCGGGTCAAAGAGGGAGAAAACTCAAAATAAGTTGCATCATTTAAAATCTCACAGCGGCTCTGGGGAGAAATATTGAGATCTAAGTTAAGACACTGCTTGCCTGACATCTGGGAATGGGTGGGTGCAAAAGATGTTCAGAGAGCCAACTTTCAGCACTGCACAGGGATCACAACGTGGGAATGATCCAAGAGAGATCATGCTGCCCCACAAGGGTCTCTTATTATTTGGTTCTTATTTCAGAGGAAGCAGGTTCCTTTGCAGCTCCTCACCGTATTTTTAGGGTAGGAAAGGCAGCAGTGGGCTGGCTTGGTGCAGTGGAGCAAGAAGAGGCAGTGATGGCCCCCTTCCATCGTCTCCTGCTCCTTGGTTCTTCACAGCTTTTCCACCTACCCACAAATAAAACCACTCTCCCAAAGTTATTGGAAAGGCTGATATGAGGACACTCAGTACCCTTGCATAGTTAAACAGTTATTCAGTTTGCTGAGTGCCACTGCTGTCAAGGACAAGAAATATATTCACGACTACATTCACTGGCTTTAACAATATGAGTTTGTTTCATGTCAAGAAGCCCTACAAAAAACACGTTGCAGGGGAGGACAGTGGAAGAAATGCATTGTAAATCACGAGGGGAGAAAAACTGTTGCACCCTCACCCTTCTTGTTCAAGATAATGCCCAGTGGAAATTGGAAAGTGTCACAACACCATATTGAATAACAGCGGTCAAATCAGTCCCTAGTTAGCACAGATTCCAGTAACCACTGCAAGATAGTGCTGCAAATACACAAAAAGCTTATACTACTAAACAGAGAGGGTGGACTTCCATTTGCAAAACTCATGAAGGCAAACACCCCATCAGTTCTCAGCAGTGCTTGTCCCTCCCTTGCAGCAGTAAGCCACAATACTCACTTTCCACCGTGGCTTCCTCTCCCCAGGCAGGCGAGAAGCAGCCATGCCAAGCCTCGAGCGACAACATAATGACATTAATTTTCCAGGCATGCTGATGACAGCTCTGTGAAGGCTGGAATTTGAGTAATGCAGGTCGCACTGCCATTGTCCTGTCTCAGTGCAAAGGGGTCAGCCTGAGAGCAGACTCCAGTAGCTTGCTTTATGTGCAAGGCATACAGCTTGAACCAAAGCACACCCTATCAAAACCCAGCAGAAAAGAAACGATACACTACAGAAAACAAGGCCGTTTTCTGGAACTGATAAAAGGTGTCATAACTGACTAGTACCAACATGTCCATAACGCAAGACTAGGATAGTCGTCGTCCACGCTGCAGCTCACAGTTGATAGTTGTGACATTGCCTGGCTTATGCAGGAATGAATGTTCCGGTTTAGCCCAGGCATGTTTTGCAGCACAGCTCACTGAGCTGCTGACCTTTCCAGGCAACCTCTGTCACAAACTGACCAATGGGTATCTGGCTGAAGGACAAAAATAGTCACATATTCTTCCCTATCTCCACTTTTCCCCTTATCCCATTCCAAGCTACATGTAAGATTTCTACCTAATATAGCCTCCTGGTAACTTGCTGTAGTCTGTCATCGCTTACAAAATGCATATGAGACACTTTGTTGATCTTTTGCATTCAGAGTTCAAACCCCCCTGCTAACAGCAACACTGTCCAGAGCAGTTGCTAATCCTCTGAGTTAAACCTGTAACACTCAAGTATGGCCAATTAAGCTGCAGATAACCGCCTGCCCAACAGAAAGGAGACATTCAGCCCAAAACCCACCGATGATGCAGAACTGGTGGGCAGTGGCAACTCTCAAAAACTGCAGATTTTTTTTCTTTTTTTGCACTTTAAGGCCCCATGACCGCACAATATTAGGAATACCTTCAGCTTCCTCACACACCAATATCACCGGGGTTAAAACCACCGACAGAAGGCTGTGAGGGCAAATGGCTGCTCCCCTCAGCCAGAGGGTGCCCACAGCAATACTTGAGCCGTGCAGGTTCAGCTGGTGGAGCAGAGCGTGGGCTCCCTCAGCTTGGGACTACCTGGGGTAACTTCTGTATCCCTGGCAGAAGAGGAAATCAGGATTGCAGCAGGACAGTGATACATTGGCAACAACAACATGGCACTTGAAGCAGACCTGTCCTCAGCAGGCATCTATTGAGGCAGTGCACTTTATTTGTCCTCCTCCCTTGTTTAATTTCCAGCTTTCCTCACACCCATGGTGTAACTTGCCAGCTTCCCCCAGCCTGCCCCAACTCACTGACACGTAAGTCTTACTGTTAGGTGTGTCATCCATGTGCTTGGTCATTACAGCTGCTATTGATTCTGGCAGCAGATAGCTACAGCACAGGAGAGAGATATGTGCAAGGGTTAGCTGATTGCCATCTTCTAGAAAGGGATACTTTAGCCCCTGAAGACATTACACTCAAGACTGCTCAGCTACTGCTTCAAATCCTGAGCAGATGCTCTACAAAAGAGAAAAAGTCTCCAATTTTTAGAGAAATGTGCCTGTGTCTCTCTGAAAACCTGGTCCACAGTAATTAATGACAACATGGTACTGCATGGGATTTGAAGGTTTGAAGTTTAGCCAAGTAAAGACATTCTTGGCTTTATCATAACCATTTAAGAGCTACCAGGTTTATCTTCCCATGCAAAGTAAAGAGTGATTTCAGGAGCTGTATATAAAGTAGGTCAAAATAAGTGTTACAGCTTGGATTTTTGCAGTTCTCAATATACATTACAAATCAACATGAATTGCTGGTAGCTGATATTTGTTACATTCTGTTGGTTATTCCTTCACTAACTCTTCCATTGCCACATAAGCCATTCCAAAGTAGTTCCCCGTTCTGCCATCAGAAGGTAAGACATGTCCCAGTGTCCCTTTCAAAGTGATGATTAGCTCCAATTAACATAAATGCTATGAAACAGAAGCTTCAAGAGAAGCTATGCACCAGTTGTCTTCCCAGTTCTTCACAGGGATCAGAGAATAAGAGATTTAATAGTTTCTTAGGGTCCTTCTAGTGATGTTTTAAGGTGGTGAGAACAAATATGTGACCTAAGATCCAGCCAGGAGACAGCCTTGGAAGAGCAGCACTGCTAGCACTGAAGGAGAACAAGTAAATCATTACCTGGAGACCGTCTTTTTAAAAAAGAAATATAGGACGACCAGTGGAGCCAAAAGCATTGGCTCCTTTCTATGCACCTATTCACCACAAACCCCTAAGATCTTCCTGTCTTATCTAGGGAAGGTTAGCTCAGGGAAAATGCAAGCGAGCAAGTACAGATGGAGCTCCTATCCCCACATCACACAAAACCCTTCAAATAAATCTACAAGGTTTGGTTTGTTTCCAATCCCTGTAAATCAAGCAACGTGGATTAGTTTGCAAACCTCATCATGAATGGAACCCTACAGGGCTCGCACAGCTCTAATTTTAACCCGCGCCCCCATACTCTGCACAAACACATATATCCATGAAACAGAATAGCATCCATATCCAAGACTGCCTATTTGTTCATTGCCAAAAAAGTAGATTAGAGTTCAATTCATTCTGATTAAAGGATTGGACTGATGTGTGAGCCAATCCTGATTTTTGCCCAACACCACTCAATCACTGGCCCAAGTTGATCCTGGCTTTTGTGTAGGCATAAAAATGGTCTCCTCCTGTTTTCAGTGCTTAACTCAAATGGGAGCACTCATCCATTGGGCATGGATAGATCATTTCTGGCATGTATCCATAGCAAAAATGGTCTGTCCAAAGGGGACCGTGGCCACAGTGTGTGTGTGTTGGTGTCTGGGGGAAAATGAACCCGCTGTGTGGAGCGCTCCCTGCACCTTCTGCATGGGTAACACACCCACTACCCACCCCCAGCAATCCCTGCAGTTGAACCTGCTGGAGCAAAGGGCTCTTTCCACCTTGCCTGCTTCCACACAGGACCCAGACTCTCACAACATCCAAGGGGAACTCACGGAAAACAAAGCTGTGATCCATAGTCTTGTGTGCCTCCACACAGGAAAAAAAAAACTCCTCTTCTGCCATCCATATTAGAAGAAAGGATGTGAATCTATGAGCTACTTTTGCTAGCAGTACCAACCAAAATACTCCAGAGGTAATTTAAAAATATTTTCTCGATATATCTAACACAAGTAGGTTGTATCTGAGCTGCTCTATTTCTCTCCTCTCTGCAATGGCCACCTGGGATATGAACCAGCATGCACTTCCTAAGCTCCAGGGGTGGCATTTGCAGCCTGCCACAAATGTGCCCAGGACATCTCACATCTGATGCAGCTCATTCCTCTGCCTTGTTCAATGGGACAGGCAGGACACATCCCCACCCCTCTCCTGCTGCCCACCCTGTCAGTGCTGCATGTTGCAGACACACCGTGTGGGCAGGTAGTGTAGGTGAAACAAATTCAACAGGATGGGAGAAAATGGCAACTCAGAATTGAAAGAAGGGCCATTGCTTGAAACTGTGTGAACTCCTCAGCCCCTGAGGAGAGTGGAAAAAGAGCATAGGCTTAGTTTCCGGAAATTCGTATCCACAAAAATAAAACGCAAAGTGACTCAGAAGAGCGTCTTTTCATACACATGCATACTGTGTATTACCCTTCCACCAATAACGGCAGTGAACAAATACCAGGTTCATATTCCACACACAGAGAGCGGCAATCCTCCCCAGCACAGTCCTTGCCATCAGCAGCTATACGTCACTCCTGCCATTGAAAGAGCAGGTGCCCCCTTGAAGCTGCATTAGTTTGATCTCCACGTTTTATGTCAGCAATCATCTTTTTTTTTCACATTCCCTTATTGCTATTTTACTCACTTGTTCTCTTGTCTTTGTTCACATAATTATATTTTGCTTTTCTTTTTCTCACTAACTCCTAACGCCCCTTACATGTTCCCCAAGTAACTAGGTGTTTACATGACGTGGCCAAGCATGGTCTTAATTAGAAAAAATGTAGGTTATGTGGAGAGCAGCAAGATTTCAAAGGGATGCTATATCTCCCTCTTCCAATAGACCCAGAAGTCAATTGAGAAGAACACAATCTTCCTTTGAACAGACCCACTGATGCTTTTGTCATGTATACAAAGTCACTCAACGTGGCACAGATCTCTCAGTTCAGAAATGCTATAGGCATGTACATGTGTACGTGGGCCACATATAAAAGATTGTAAAAAAATACGTTCTATTTATCATGATAGTCATATAAGTACTGCATCACATGGCCTTTATGGCAGCTATATAAAGACAAATCCTTCCTCAAAGAATGTTTCTTCTTAGTCCAAGAAGCAGGCAGCAGGAAATAGCTGGTAAAGTTTGCCACAGGTCCCTAACCTTTATGCCTACTGTTGTTCCTCTTCCCAGTCTTTCCCACTGGTTTTGGAGAGCAGAAATTCTGGGCTGTTTTCTGACTGAATCTGTTGAGGATTCCTCATTGGACAGTATTAGAGTTTCTGAGAACAATGGCAGAAGGGACATTTCATCAGGGCGGGTAAAACAATTAGCCTAAAACAGTGCTGCCCTCAAGTCTTGTCAACAATGTGCTCGAAGGTCTGAAGAGAGATGGATGTTTCGAGAAGCCTGTTATTTTGGCTTTTGTTCCTTTTTCCTGACCCAGTGAATCATCTGTAATGCCTGTTCTCATATAGTCATGTCCAGTGACTACGTCTGTTACATTAGCACGTCTTCTTTCTCAGTAAGGAGGCTAGAGATGGTAGAGATGAAAAGGCTATTTTGGACCCATTCGTTATAACTGTGTTTTCTTAGGCAATGCAGAAACCTGTCACTGTCTCTCCTGTAATTTCCCTCCCCCTGTGCTGGTTTTTTCTTTTGGTTGCATATCATGACCAAGAGGCTGGATCATCATGCACTAAGGAAATATTAATTCCTTTGCTGTTGCATCTAAAAGCTAAGATGACGAATTTCTGTGCCATGCTACATTATACGGGGATAAAGGAACAAAAGGGTGAAGGACAGTGGCTGCATGGTGTCTTAATCAGATGCAGATCAGCCTAAGAGCATCAGACCATCAAATCCCTGCTCTGCAGCAATCGTGCACCTTTAGTCAGACTCTGAATGGGCTGAGATAGATTCGGGGCTTTATTGAAAGATCATACAGGATGACTGCAAAATCCCATTACTTGTTGATTAAGTATTGATTGCCTTGGTATTAACAAGCCAGCTAATATGAAGTGACCTCTGAGGCCACTGGTTAGAGGAAAAAAAAAGACAATTTACTAAAACAGGCAGGCAGATGAATAAGAGGGCTAGATCTGCTCTTGGCTTTTAGCTTCGGTTAAAATGTCACACTCGATAGTGCAGATCAATGCCCACTTTATTTCCTTGCAGCCGTCTTATTACCATCATGAGGCTGCCTCCTTTGATGCTTTTTAATGACCCTCTGAACCGCGTGCTCTGCTTACCCACTGCCTTTGACTAAAAGGAAAGGAAAAGCTTTTTTTTCCCCTTGCTGGTGATGGAGTGGCTGAGAACGTGACATTGTGCCAGTGTAAGTGGAGCAATGAGGTTTCTCGGGTCACCGGTGCTGCGACTCTGCTCTTTCACTCGGTTTCTAGCTTTTCTTTCTTTCTTTTCTAGATTTCAAAAAGTCTTGCTCCTTTTCATAACTTCAAAACTGGTAAGATATTAAGAGACCACCTACTGACAACTTCTGTCCAACACCCTTATTTGTGTTTTTAAGTGCAATAAGTTTAGCAGCTCTTGTTACATTAATTCTCCTGAAAAGCATCTCACCCAATTATTTTGAACCTAACTTCTCTTTTTCTTGTTGCCACTTGCAAATATAGGAATTATTTTTGATGGTGAATAAAGAGCACTGAGGGATACAGTTTGAGTCTGCTGAATCACAATTGGACCATATTAAGAATCCTGAAAGTTCCGATGTTTTCCTTCTCAACACACACACCGTCTTTTAATCTAAGCCTATGTATCAAGTCAAACATAAAGTACACGTTAAAGAGAGGACAACAATTCTTATAATCAAAATGTTGTAATTCTGTAAAGCATTTACATAAGTATATTTAGTTCCCATTTTATAGATTAGCCTACCAATAATTCAATGTTTTGAAGAAGCAGACAAATGCTATACAGAATAGACATGATTCCGTACCTATCAGGAAAAGACATAAAGGGTATTTGAAACTCCTGGAGAAATTAAGGACATAGGGAAGAGAAGGTGTGTTAGGAAAACAGCTATTCCAACAGTAAAGATTTTATTCTGCTTGTGAAAGTCTGTAAAGCTTGTGAGCCAAAGTTGAGTGGATGTTAATGTAGAAATCTTGTGCACACATTTGTAGGCTGGAGCTTGGCGGGGGGGGAAGCGCGAAAAATTAAGTGGAAGGCAAAAAAAGGTTGACTGAAAATATCACATCTCTAGGATGGGCTTTAGTTTTAAACAAATAGCAACAGCAGTGGAAACTTCTGCCTTGGAAGTAACCAGTGGGAAGTGTTGTGGTAGTAGTATTGCTTGCATTGTGGTAGTAGTATCGCCTGATGACTTAACAACTGCCAGCCTGATCCAAAATCACAGAGTTTCAGCAGACTGTGGTACTTAGAATGTAAACATAAAAATCTCTTATTTGTTCAGCAGGAACAAAATGACGTAATCACGTGCCTCATCTCTTTAATTTCTCTCTCTCCTCCCTTACACTCCTACCGCTCTTCCTTTTCTGTGGTTTTTGTGGTAGAAACATATACAAGAAAAATAATAAGGAACATCAGGAGACTCTTTTGGGAGCAGAAGTTTTGGTAGTATGCAAAGCCATGCTCACCCTCAGCTGCTGAATCAGCCGCAAGTGCAGAATCTGGCTTCTTATTTCCTCCTTTCCCTCCTCTCCTCTTCAATGTGACGCTCTTAAAAATCAGAATCATGGGGGTAATCTTTGGAGTGTGAGACCTTGATGGAATGACTTAGATTATTGCTGTATTACTATTATTTATATAGTGCCATAAATGTGCGTGATGCTTAGCAGAAAAAAAGACACCACCTCCTGCACCAAACTGCGCAGAACCCTGGTTAATACAGATGGATAATTTCCAAACACACACGCGTGCACACCCCTCTCCTAGCTCATATGCAAAGGGCTCCAGAGCTCAGGGAGCTTGCTACTTTTTTTTTCAAATTAGTCAAGAAAAATCCCTCCTTAAACTGTAAGCCCAGCTTGAAGGCTGTTGGCCAAATGGAGGCGTGTAGGGGCTTAGATCTGGAGCGAAGCCTAACAGGCTTGTCCATGAACGTATGCCTCTCCAGCATACTGCTTGCTGCAGCTCTAATTATAAATTACCCCTGTAGATACACAGGGGTTCTAGTGAATTAAGCAAAAAATTTAGACTGGCTGATAGGAAAACAAGTTTTTGCACAGCATTCCCAATAAGAAATTATACACTTGTTATGCATTACAGTCTGCGCTCAAAATGCTATTTCAGCATTCTGGGTATTAAAAAAGGAATCTTATGTGGTCTTGTGGTGAAAGACTGTGAAGGATTATTTAAAGTAAACTGTAGGGAAATATAAAACAAACCCAGTTAATTTATCACAACAGTGAAGATGCATAAATAAGATGTTTATGAACAACAAGAACAGTTTACCTATTATTGCAAAGAATTCATGTTTTCAGGAGCAAAATATTTTCTTTAAAGAAAAATGACACCAGTTTTGCTCAGCTCAACAATCTAAAAGTTTGTAGGGGAGGCTTCCTGAAAATCTTAGTTCAATGTACTTTTCAATATTTCTAATTATAATCAAGACCTCTTAATTCTAGTGATAGCAGTGCACATCTTTTGAAAATATCTGCATTAGCTCAAAGACAGAAACTGGTGCCCAGGTAGCTTTGAGAAGGTGCAGCCCATAAAAGGAAACATATTAGGGCAAGAACCTCAGCAACAAGAATCAGTGAACATTCATTGTCTTTAAGGGTGTTAGTGCAACTCAGCACAGATGAAGTACTAGCCAATTACACATAATTTGTATAGATCTTTAAAACAATATTGAACAAGTGATGAACTCATATACCCCATCTTCTACACTAAGCTTCCTCAATGCCAGTATTGCAAATGATGTCAAACCCAACACTCAGTGCCTCAATACCAGCTTTATAGTACATCACTTCGCTTTTCATGATTCAGCCAATTTCCAAAAGTGGAAATCCTAAAAGCACTTAAAGAAGTTTGAACCAATACGTGACTGTGGACACCAGCCTTCATTTTTATGAGCACACTTTATAGCCAGAACTGCCCAAAGCCTACCTCTGGCTTATCTGGATTTATGTCAAGGTGGTGCTGTTCTTGGGTTCCCAAATGGTATTTGCAGCCTGATAGTCTTTCTTCCATGTCAGCTGTCCAAGAGGTCACACCTCTTCCCAGCAGGTATGGCCCTAGTCATGGTCAGCTATGCACTTGCCCCCTTTTTAGCAATTTGCTGAACCCAGGACTAAAGATGAACTACAATAAACTCCAGAGGGTCAACATGCAGCATTCTGGTCTTCTACACTACAAACGGCATGAACAGCACATGAAAGCTAGGCAACTCATGTTGCACAGTGTTATTTTACCTGCATGTCATTCATTTCACTGCCTTTAAAACAATGAGCTTTTCCAGTCACTGTGCATTTAATAACACATGCTGTATTCTTTCCTTAGGAACTTTTTCTCTGACTTGTTCACTTAGACTGTGAGTTCTGCATGGAAGGGTCAGACTTTTATTTTGCAGTTATGATATTTAACAGCATGCCACCTTGAATTATTTAGAGCCCATACATACTATAACACCAGTAAAAAAGTAGGAGATGGGAAGCAAAAAGTTTGTCTTCAAGACTTTTTGGCCAGCAGGATTGCTCCAAGTTAGGACATCAAGATGAAGCAGGGTATCCCACTGTTCAAAAGGTTGCTGTTTCAGGCCACATTCATACTCACAACAATATCATGGTGTTGGTTTATGATTTCTTTCCAACTGAAAACCTGCTTTCTTAACCACACAGGCTAGGGAATTACTAGATTTGAACCAAAGGGGGCATTCAGAAACAGGAAAGCACGGTCATGAAAAAAGCCCCAGCATACCAACCTGCTCATGAGACAGTCCAAATCCACCCCGTAACAGCTCAGTTTCATCCCAAAGAGAGGAAGTGCATGTTTTCATCTGCATCCTGTGCTGCACTCCACAAAATGAGAACATAATCTTTGGACAATTATTTGTTTTTATAATTCAGGTAGCACTTCCACACTAGGGTGTGTGATAGACATTCTCAAACACACCAGCTGGACAGCTAGCTAGATAGATAGAATAGATAGATCATATTTCAGTAAAATGGCCACCTCCTCAGGAATGCCAATTGTAATTTAAAAAATGGTGACAAGTGCTTCTTAGCCTGTGAACTTTCATACTGCTGGGCTGAGCAAAATGGGTGCAGTTTTCCTTTAAATTTTGCTAGTAATGATATGGTATACAAAGTGACAGACTACAGGGTTTGGGTTGAATGCTAACATTGTTCTTCTTCCCTTTTAAAGGTCATGTGCAAGAAAACCTCTCTAGTTAAATTTATCCATTCAAAATCACCATTAGGTCACAAAAAGCAGCCTCAACATGCTAAGAGGCTTCATTTGAAAAATACATGCCAGGATCTAGCTTCTGTAGATCTGCTTTATGAAGTCATACTTTGGAAGGTATGCTCCAGTGCGCTGTTACAAAATCTTTGGTTTGCTTTTGGTACCTATTTTCACCCTTTCAGATGTGACCAGATTTCCGCGCATATCATATTTTTAATAAGAAAGAAACAAGCAGGTGTTGATGTGTGGCATATAACTGCAACAATTCCAACTACATTTGTCTAATGGGGATGAATAACACTTTTCAGCAAGGTATATGCTGAGGTACAGTGAAAATAGGACTGAAACCCCTTCCTGAATTGGGATTCTATCAACTATAAATTTAAGTTTCACTTTAATTTGTTACAGGACACTGTTGAAAAGTAAGAGCATTTAGCGATTACTGAGCAGATGCTAACGTGGTTCAAACAGACAATATTAATAATGTTGATATTACTTAATAACACACGTTTTCCCTTCAAAGACATTCACTGCAGAGCAAAAAGCACACTGAAATACTGATACAGATTTCACTTGCAATGCAGATGGCACATTCGCTCAAAGCGTGGGGGGAAAAAGAGCTCTCCGGCACAACAGTCAACTGCATGAGCTACACGGTGCTGGATACTTGGCTATCTCAAGTCTGAGTGAAACCTAAAACATTGACATTGTTGCCAATTAAGAAATAAATTGGGTTTTACTTCCCACCATTCTTTTACACAAAACATTTTAACAACAGGAGCAACTTCACAGAAGAAATGTATGAAAAATCCCACCATTTCTTCCAAGGAAGTTGCAACTGTTCTGTCACTAGTGGAAAATATATCACATTTGATAAATCACTGTGTTCTCAGTCTTCCACACTTACTTCAACCTAGATGCAATATGCAAGAGCTCGGGAAAGAAGAGCTAGATGGACAGTAGATCTTCTAATCTAAGCAGTAAAAAAGAAAACCCCATTCATTGGGTCCTTGGGAAAAGAAATTCCGTATTGAGACAACTGCTCTGCATTTCCAAGTGAAACGATATTAAATACTTTGGTGTAGTATTACTGGGTTGGCTGGTGCTGATTTTACTTATGCTAAGCAATGATTTACTTTGGAAGTAGTCACATTTTTTCCAAGAGGTCTGCTGATGTGTGGATGTCACATCCTGTCCCGTAATAAAAAGCACATCATCTGCAATTTTGTAAGAATCAAAATTCATAACACTTTATGTTCAAAAGGGTTTTAATTAAGTGCCACATTATTGCTACTTGCATTGCTTTCTCATTATGGACCAAACTTTCAAATGAGCTCACAGACACATTTTCAAGTACTCAGTATTCTCGAGATTTTAAAAAGAGTTCAGCTCCTATTTTAGCACCTAAAAAAAGAGCCAGTGTTTCAGTAGTACTCAGAGACCATCTCTGTTGATAAACTTGTTCTATACATCCGAAATAACAGCAAGCATACACGTCACTGTATATATTTGAAACACCTCCTTTTAACACAGCCTCCTGAAAAGTGGTATGCTGGGATGGCCATGCTTTTCACCATTAAAATATTTGAAAAACTCAGCTATTTCATTGGACTTGTAGGCTTGCAAAAACAATCCTATGAATAAAGCTCTTCAGCTTCAATTGGTGATTATTAAAACTTTAAAAGAAACACATCCTACAGAAAACAATTAACAACATCTGAAGATTCCTCTGCCTGCCTAGATGCCTTAATCCGGATGGTTAATTATAAATTAAATTTATCACATACATGCAAAAAATATACAACTAGTCACCCAATAATTTGAGATAATGCAAACATGAAGGGAAAGACTTCTGTAAAGACGACTGTGTGAAAAGTAAAAGGATTAGCTTCAAATGATTATCCCTGGAATCTGACAAACTGTACACACACCTAACTTTAGCTCAAATTTGCCTTGCCAATCAGGCTGTTAAATTACATAACAATTTGATGCTTCTTAACAAAAGATAGCATCCCGGGTGTTAGCTTCTATTGTGGTAGTCAGAGAAATTGATGTCTGTTTCCTGCCTACAATCTTTTTTATTTTTTCCCTTAATTTTACATTTTTACTGGGAGATATATTACTTTTCTTTTTTTTTCTCTCGACACTCGGTATTCCCTATCCGTTGTTAGTCATTTTGTTGTGACCACATACACATAGAAAAATAAATAAATAATTCTTTTCAATTCTTTCAGGGATACAGATGAATGTAATCTGTGTTGTGTTCACTTTGTTATTACTTTATGTAAGAGGTGACACAAAACCAGCAAAGCCGAAGCAGAATCAAGAAATACATATGCTTGCTTTCTGCCTTACAGACACGCACACTCACAAATACATGACACTTGTTAAGTGGCAGTGATGTACCATGAGCATCTCGTACATTTTATCTTCATATGTTTATGCTGATTATTAAATACAAGAGGTTAAAGAGTTTTCTGAGAAACGCATAGGAAAATGGCTTTACTTTGATTTGCGTGTTGAAAACACAAATGAGCCAAGACTATATGAAGAGCAGTATTATCATGACAGTAACAAAGGGAACTGCCAGGCTGGAAAGATGGACAGCAGCACGCTATTCTTCTGCCTACCAGGTCCCTTTGGGGGCAGAGCACAGACCCTACTGCACAAACTGGTCTATATCAGTGTCTTGTTTTCTTTCCTTGCATCACAGAAGCAAGTATTGTATCGCTCTGAAAGATCGCAATAATTTGGGGTTTTGTGGCTATCAGTTTATACATTAAAAATAACTGAAGGCCATGCTTCAACTCCCTCAGTAACATACGCAAATTTTGCTTGATGGCTTTTAGCAGTTATGAATATTTCTACTTTTTTCTACGCCTGCTACAAGACATTGTGAATATTCTGCGTAGCATGTAGAGATAGAGAAATCTCGATGCAGCATACTTTGAGGTTGCTAATAATTGATTTGACTGACCACATGTGAAGGGCAGGGTAAGCCTGAACACTAGACATGCTGTTCATTTACAGGAAGACAGTGCACTCGCAGACAGGGAGTTTGGTTAATTGCACAGATCAGTGTGTCAGAACTTGCTCACGGCAGGCTACTTAAGGTGAAAACATTTCTTGCTGGGTTCTGCTTCTGCATGTTACTCACCTTCAGTCACTAGTACCATTAAATATGTTAGAGTGTGAAAAACGGCATTCTAGTCTATGCATGCCAGCCTGTATCCTCATAAGGTGAGATCAGATCAACCCCAACTTCCACCAAACTATCTATGCGCCTTGGTTTTCACTCACCTAGACTATTCTTTTTTGTGTGTGGCCCTGATTCTCCTCCTTCCTTTCTTCATAGTAAGCAATTTCCATTGAGAAAATAATCTTCCACTTTGACCTCCGATAGTTTCCCCTTCACAAACCTGCTGCCTGTCAAAGAACAGTCCCCAAATGGCATGTTTGTGTGGTGAAGGGCTGCCCCCTTGAGTATGTTCTCCAGTGCACCCAGTCTAACACCAGATCAAACATGGAGAGTCTGCAGACACCAGAGAGAAGAAAACAACATCAAACCCAGAAATTCCCTTCCTCTGATCTCCAGCAGTAAGAGCGGGATTTAGTTACCTAGTCAAACATCTGTAGCTGCAGCATCACCAGGAGTACAGGGAGTATGCTGTGGTGGTCAGTCCCCAGCATTTGAGCACAAGTGGCGCATGCTGTCGTTTCAGATGTTGCTGGTTTTCCTTTGTATTAAGAATAGGAAATAACAGTAGTGTTGACTTTTTACAGATCCTTATTCTGCACTGATCTTGTCTCTGATTATAAGGCCCTATCTCTCCAGGCTGGTTTGAATACTTGGTTGCCAAAAGCCTCCGGAATGAAGTCGTTTGCTATGTCACAACGTAAGAGGAACACACCTAAATCAAATTCACTTCACATGCAGTCTTCAAAGAAAGTAAAGCATATGCTGGGAAAAATATTCCCATCATAAGAGACGTTACAAGAGTGAGACAGCAAAGCCCATGACTATATTATACTATTCAACCTAACTTTACTCCATAATTGTGCAGAAACCCACAGAAAAATCTTTTCATGTTATCCTTGAAGCTGGTAGCTTCAGCAGCTGGACACAATTCCTTCTGAAGGACACCTGGTAGGCATTGCACAGCAGGAGTCTTAGAGGACTGGGTGTGAGATCTTGTCAATAGCAAAATTGTTCTTCTCCTACAATAGCAGGCGATGGGATCCTCACCATTTTTGATCAGTCTTAACAGTGTATTAAGACCAAGTGAAGCCACCACATCCTAATGTTGCCTTCCACATACCTGGAGCCTGTAATACCCAGAAGAACGATGTTGAAGGGGAAAATGTTAAAATATGACCCATCTTCAGGCATTGTAGGTTCTGAGAAAGAAGTTCAGATCTATAAGGAGAAAGGGAGTTTTACGTATAGATGACTCTCTAATTTTTGCTATTTTACAATAAGCAGACCTATCTCCTTAGATGCTTTTTAGTTTAGTCATCAATCTAAATGCATGATCTCAGGGAAATGAAGAATCTCATCTTTTTCCTGTTTGAGCTATTTCTTCTACAGCTAGGTTCAGCCAGACTCAACTCTGTCAGTCAGTGAGCAACCTGGTTATTGTTAGGTAGTTCAAGTCCTCAACTTTCCTCTAGGTCTCCCTTCCATTTCTCTTCACTTGTCCAACTTCATGTTGGTGGAAGACAGCAAGGGTTAGAGGACACTGTTTTGGAGTGGAAAAGATAAATAGCCTGAAAAGAAGATGAGATTTTCCGTTTGTCCTGAGCTGGAAGGAGAGCAGGGGAGGGGTGAAATAAGAGGAAAACGACAGGTAGAGCTGGAGGAGAAAAATGAGATTCTGCCTGGTGTTTCATTAAACAAAACAAAAAATGCAATTGGTTTGGAAAAAAAGAACAATTTAATTTTGTAGGCAAAAGGCTCCTGGCTTCACTTCCTAGTGGAACAATTTGGTTTTACGAGAGGAGACTTTCCAAGCCAACCGTGACTGTACATATGGCACAGCTTGATACCTGCTCTCTGTATCCTGATGGCTCAGCTACTGAATTTGTCACATTCTTTTGCTACTCTGAGTTTTTCAAGAAATGCTGTAGTGCCTCCTGCTCTTAGGAGTTATTTACAGCAAATTTATGAGTCTGCAGAACTATCTGCCAAAAAGTAACGGAAAAAAGAAAGAAAGAAAATCAATTTATTAACTGCAAATTATTTGTTAAATTCCTGTTGCCAACTTTTGCAGAGACCAACATTTTACCACACTAAAATGTCCAACATACTGTCCACGAGCTCCCTTTCAAATGCCTCTGAATGAAAGGGCTGCAAAGACTGCAAGATCAACCACAGCTGCAGGAGCGTGGAAAAAGACCATGGTAAAATGGTACAACAGTGGCTGTACTCAGGACCAAGATTCAGCATTAACATCTCAGCTACATGACCTACTCTACATCTCTTGTTCCCACCAAATTCATGTTGTAATGTCTGTGCTTTATAGCTAGAAAAATAAATGGCATTGAGGGTACCTCGCAGATGTCTTCACAGCACTCATTTCATCCCACCACAGGCCTTTCCACAGGGGCCATCCCTGAAGTTGACTTCTCAGGCTCCAATTCAAAATGGTTCTAACCATGGTCAACATTAATGAGCTTTCTGATGCCAATCAAGCATGCATAGGTTTCTAAGCAGTGAGCTGAATCTGAGCCTCTATGTTTTGCTCTGCTGCACTGGGATTCACAGTAAGAAAATGAGGAGAACTTAGCTACAAACTTCTTCAACTTCTGCTTTGATTAGGTTCAGCAAATAACTCAGCTTCTATTTTCATCTTAGTGCCTCAACAGCTTAGTCCTATACTTTGTGGCACACAGAGTCATGTTTATCTCTAGTACTTTAACACTCTGTATAGCTCACATTAACAAAAGCCTTTAGCGGACCTATGGGTGTACATTCCTCTGGCCAGGGGCTCACAGGGTATTTGACAAACTGGCCTGACAGTACTGCAGTAATATGTAGATTGCGTATTTGTGCACTTACCATATAAAAACACTATGGACAATATATTTTGCTTGCTTTGCTGCATGATGAACAGCCAAACTGGAAAGGACTTCTGCTGGGATGAGCCAATGAAATCCTTTTTTTATTATTTTATGTTTCCTGTGTCCATGCGATTGGAATAAACTGTAAATTAGGTGTTATAGCACTGTAGTTTGGGTAGATGTGATGTTTTAGAAATGTAGCTTTAGTTTGTTATAACATAATAGCAGCTTTGCTTTGTTGTGACAGTGGCAATAAAATAAAGTTACTACAATGTATAATGCTGTAACCAACCAAAACTAGTCTAACAAACAACAAATCAAGGGGAGCAATACCCACCCAGCACTTTATGTACAGAAATATTGATGATCTGTGCTTAAACTTCCCAGGTTAGAAAGTTTCCATTTTTCAAGAGATCAAATGATGGTGATGGTGATCTGCTCCCTCTGCTCTCTTGAGGTGAATGCCAAAAGAGAGTTCTTACCATTTTCATGCACTACTACTAATTGCAAACTATAGAGGAGATTTTTATATATATATAAAATATATATACATAATATGTATATAATTTTTTTTTCTAAGTAAGTAAAGATTTCTGGCAGTTCCACCAGCCTCGTTACTTTTACACGTTAGTCACAGTTTATTCACATCAGAAGACCAGTGGAAGGATGAGACAGGCAGGGGACTAAAGATGGATCTCTTACATAGTTATAAAAGGATTTCCATTTGTTAACAGCTCTGCCTATGAAGTATGCAATGACATTTTCCTACTGTGCTATTTTCATGCCTCCTGAGATGCCAGGTTATAATGCAAAACATCTGAATCATTAAATTTATACAGTTATTTAATAACCCATGTAAAATACATGGCAATGTTGCTTCTTTTAAAACACATGCACCTCATAAGAAAACAATTTCCTGCACTATGTGGTGTAGTCAGATTTCAGTAGTTTCTGTCGGGCAGAAAGGGTTCAAACTTCCATCCTCTGTGCATCCAGGAGCCACGATACCAAACACCACCAAGCTACTGCAGACAGACTCTCCTGGAGAAAATCAGCTGCTCTTTAGAGGCATAGAATAGCTCTAAATAGAATATATACTATATATAAATATAGAGAGATATAGATATAAATATATATCCATAATAATAATAGCTGGCAGCTAGCAATAGTGCAAAGGTGAAACATAAGCCTCATCTAGCAAAACATTAAACATATTCTTCACCTTAACTGCATGTGTTTTTTCATTAGCTTTAGCGGCACAGGACATGTTATCATGAACCTCCTAAGACTCACTCAGGGTCTAAACCAGAATTTAGTTTTCTAGGATCTGGCTAAAATTCTTACTGTTTTCAATAGGTACTTCCTAGCTTCCATACTTGGAGACAAATTCTCTCAGTTGCAGAATAGATGTTTCTTTAGTAGAGTTTTTACAAGACCCCATGACAGACAACTGCTAATATGGAACATGATGAGAGAAAAATATTGCTGGCACAAGCAGGATTCAGCAGAGAGAGGGTCAATTCTGTTTATAGACTTGCTGAAGTTTTTTGGTTGGTTAAAAAGCTGACAGACTGCATTACAGCTAACATTCTCATATTGATTATACCATTTCTATGCCTGCCCTCACTGTGACAGGAGCGGCATAATTAGTTTTTTCCTTGCTAAATATTTGTAAATCATTCGTACTTTTATGGGTTACATAACCTGGCTGTTACCCTTCAACTAATCTTCTTGTAACTTGTTTAAACCTGGAAAAAGCTGCCGCAGTACGGCGTGGTTTCTACCGTCCTGTGAGGGTGGGCCAGGAGGAGGGAGGAACCTCTCCAGGGTACGGCAGTGCCATCAGTGTGGCAGCTGTGTGGGACAAGGTCTCAGCCCTGGATGTGCTCCACGAGGGATGAGAAGGTACCTCTGGTGGCCTGATTGCCCCTTCAGCCCTGTGCCAGCAGCAGAGGGTCAGAGTAACAAAGTTTGTAAGAGGTACAGCAGTGGTAAAAGCTGCCAGTGATGAGTCTTACAACTGCTCCAGAGCAATGGTGATGTATTTATGATGCAAATGAGGGCCCTAATTCAGCAGGCACTTAAGCACGTGTTTGAGTCTCATTGACTTCAATGGAATCAAGTGTTTCAATGCTTTCCTGAATACTGGATAACTGTACAAGGGAACAAAGGGGGGAAAGGTAACAAGATAACATACTGACATTATAGTTTTTAGGGTAGAATAGTGGAAGTCGTTTTAGAGTTATTCTAGTGAAGATAAATGTAAGGAGGTTAAATACACAAAATTAGAATTTCACAGTATGACTTAAGATGCTAGGTTATACCAAAGTATTGTTTCAGAAACCTTCTCATCTCTTTGGTTTAGTAAACAAACTGAAATAGTAACATGCCAAATAAAGGCAGAAGATACTTGATATTTCCTTGGATTTTAAGAATTCCTTCTCCCTTTGCATTGTATAGACATGTATAGACACAACAAGAAGATATTAGGTTCTTATACTCACTATTGTTAGCATTAATCAGATTTAAATGATGATTCAAGTTGAATGAACCTCAAAAAGGTTTTATGCATTTCAGATAACCTTTCAGGAGTGAGGTCTTCAGGACTTTCTTATTCTGGCAGGGTCAGAAATACCATATTACTTGAGTATTCCTCTCTCTTATCTAGACCAGGAGGTACTGAAGCATGTAAAAACACGGTGAGAAAACGCTAACTTTCAAACTGCAAAAAGGATGTGTTTAGTAGAGGTTTTGCCGATGGATGATTTTCACTGCACCCAGACTGACTTGCCTCTCCCAAGTATCAACAGGGGAACAAGTCCTCTAGTCTACAAAGTATACCCAGATATTTTTTTGTTATTTCACACTTTGTTTTCCCTTTGTTCTTCCTTTTATGTGTTTTTATTTCTTATACCTCTTTTGCCTATAAAAGACCATATAAATAAGCCTGTAGCATCAACAGCAGTTTCCTGATTTATGTGAAACAGATACAAGAACCTGTGGAATTCTACAGTGGCCAGAATCCAAAATTAATTCTGGATCAGTTTTACATTTGGCAATTATTTCTGTGATTGGCAACATCAGTGTTTTAAATCTAATCTTGAATTTTGGGTTCAAAATCCAATTTTAGGTTCAAAAGCAAAATCCCAAATGCAAACAGGCAGTGGCTTCTGTCTCAGGAAAAAATCAAAGCAAAATCTCACATCCAAACACCCTCAAAGCTTCAGAATAACAGACTAAAACAAAAAATAGACCAGACTTCTGCTAAACTCTTTGATAGCAGAAATCTGTATCTGGATTTTAAATTTGGGAAGCTGCAGTAGCATGAACCCTAGCATTTTTAGAGAATATAATACAGAACTTTTATTGTCTCTTTTGTAGATAGGTAGTCTAATTATCCTGAAGCTATTCATTTCCATATGTCACATAACTTGGAAAATATGTGCATTTTGCCAACGCAAGACACAGAACTATCAGCAAGGATCAGTGTATATTTGAATCATGGTTGGGGCAGCTATGCCAGAGAGCATTCCCGTTCCGGAAGTGGGTTTACAACGATCCAATAAACTCCACTCTAAAGTCAGCACCGACTGGTTTTGCAAAGCAGTTATCCATGCCCAATCTCGCTAGCTCAAGAGTCTGTAAGCACCGGTTGTTATAATGATCATCAGAACTGGGCTTTCCAAATGATCTCTCTGCCCTTCTTCACACGTGATGATATTAGATATTTAGATATTTGTTTCCATCAGAAAACAAAGGATACATACAGAGTTTTCACAATTAAAAAGATAATCACGTTGCCAATGATATAGATTTGTGCATGGTTTTCCTCCGATACAGCACACATATTGACATGATGTTCAATGCAGGAAGTGATTGATACAGTTTTGAAGAATGAAAATAATTTTTTCCTATTTCCACCATTTATTTTATATGAGATATTGGAACTTGTTCAATAAGTATAATAAGCATAAACTGTAGCACTTACAATACTATTCACTAGATTAATATAAGGTAATATTTTTTTTAAATGCCACTTAGAAATAAATGGTTAGATATCTTTCAAACTCAATGTATTTAGACTGAATCAATCTAAACCTTGAAATCAAATTCAGAGACTAAAATCGATATTGTCCCCGCTAATTTTGTATGCACACACCCCCTTGGAGCGCACTTTACAAGTACAAGAAAGTAAAGCTATATCTCTGGGATGTCCAATACCTTCTTGAAGGGATTTTCTTTTTCTTACCTTTTTCTTTTTAAACCATTTCTCCAGACTTGCGTAACAGACAATTCTCTCAGCCAGTATTTTTCAGTTTTATTCTCTTTAGGTGATTTGACATCTGTACTGTTCGGTACTGACTAATTTCCAAGTCCTGGGAGACAATTTCTTAGCAGTTGCAATTCATCAAAACCCTAATGAATTCTGATGGAATTCTTGGGGACTGGTTTTCTGTCCTCTCTGTGGAGGGACTGCACAGCACACCCTACGTATTTAAACCACATTAAAAGACAAAACGTATTTAATCAATATTGCTCAAAAGAAACCTGAAGAGCCACATGCTAAACACTGAAGACACTATCCTCAACGCTGTCACCAAAGCAATGATACCACAAGCACGGCTGAGACAGACTGACTACACGTGCCAAGAGGCAACCAAAAAGGATGGACAGCCGAGCGTGCACAAGTGGTCAAGAAAAAGTCTAAGTGAACGGTGATCTACAGAGAGGGGCTCAGATTGAGAAATAAGATGTAAATGATGGAGGCAGAGAAGGCTTTTGTGAGGGCTCCAAGAAAAGTATTGGTTCAGGTACATAGTCACATTCAAAATAACTTGGATATCTTTAGATATTTTGGAAGCAAACGGGAAACACTAGGCATTATACCAGCTGCTTCTTGGTTCAAAAACAAAGATCAGGTTTTATTTAGATTCTCAACCTACTTAAGCTGGTTCTCAGGGGAGTTGCTGCGGGCACTTGATCTCCATGATTTGGGGAAACCTATTGGGAAAGAGGGAATAAAAAGGTAGTTCATAGAAGCCAGATGGGGAGGCCAAGAATCTGGCAAATATCCCTTTCCCACATTTCTTCTAAAACTCAAAATAAATCTGAATCTCTCTGACATTTGAAAAGAAGTCTGGCTATTCCTTCCCACATTATGTTTTCTTTTTGCTCGCTTTTGCACAGGGTCTTACGGGAAGCAGAACTAGTGCCAAAGTAATGCAAGGCAGCAAGCTGTGCTGATAATCTCAGAATGGCGCCCTTTTCTCATGAGATAGCCAGCCCAATTTCATGTACACAAGCAATTCAGAGGGCAAGACTCACTGGTGTGCTTTGGCTATTCTGGCAACGTAAGGCAGCCATAAACCCTGCTTAACTGGCCAGCACAACCGGATTTGCAGCTGCTTTGTATCACCAGAATGAAGCAAAGCTGCCAGAGCATACCAATGAATCTGGCTCCAGTAGTTTGTAGGAACTCGGCATCAGTTTGCGAACTTATCAGCATTTTTCCAAATCAGACCTCCAAATCTTTTGAGATTCACTTATCACTGTAAAACAACATGTCTGTGGAAGAGATTTGTCATAGGACACAGGACTGTATCCAGCTTCAGAAGCCATATGAATTTTGATCTCGTGGTAGTTTCACTATGCCAAAGCACCTAGCCTTAACAAAAGTTATTATTCAAAGTGCTGATGCATTTTGGACTATGTGTGACAAAATAAACATAAGTAATAACTTCTGGTACTTAACAGACAGATTTTTCTTATGTCTGAGAGGAGTAACAAAATCCAGGGCATTTCACTACGCGTGAATCTCTAATGAGCGGGTAGTAAAAATGCCTGTGTTACTGACTGTCAGGGGATATCAAATTTGCTCACTTCTTACTCAGTAATTACCCACCAAAAATGGAGATCAAGTGGTCATCACCCAAATTAGTACCTGCCAAAGATTACTTTTGGAAAGGCTGTCAGCTAAGAAACAGGAAATGAGTTGCAAAATATTATTAAAACTTGAAAATAACAGCTTTAAGGTATGAACCACCACTCAAGCACACAATGGAGCGAGGGCAGGAAACAGAGCCCGTGCGGGGAACCGAGCACAGAGAGGGGTTGATGACCGGGGACTTGACTTGCAAACAACAGGGAAGCGATGCAAGCTGCCACGTCCTCGCCCCATTCAGCTTCCTCCCATCGGACCCTGCCCGTTAATCTCCTCTGAAGCCCTGCTGTAGTTCCTGCTGAACTGCACTTAAGTGGCATTCAGCTGAGAGCCATGTCACATAGTTCAGCCCGGGAGGGGGATAACAGCCCAAAACTAAAGAGCAGGTCCTCCCTAAGACCCGGTGGAGAGGGTTTCAATCCACTGCTCTGCCTGCCATAAACCTTCAATATGAGCAGTCAAAATCTCTCCAGGCCGCAATTTGCCTTTTGCAAACTGAACATGTCTCTATTTGACAAAAGATTTAATTTCAGTAACTGGAACAAACTGTAGCCCACTAAAGTTACAGTAAATGCTATATATTGACAAAACTGAACCCAGATCATCAAAACCAAGCAAGAAGGGCGGCTGACCATTGTTTCTATGTTCCACAAACATTCAAATATAAAACAGAGGTGATGAAGATGATAATAATAATAATCACTGTATGATGCACATTTCAGCACCAAATACTTTGCAATTAGCTGCAGGTAGCACCATGGGTATGTCAACTGTCTCTTGTGAAAGGTGTTGACCAACTGGCTTAAAGCAAACTCAAATAACAGTTCTCGGACCAGGGTTATTTTTTTTGCTCCTGGAACCTCAGTGCAAACCATCACTCTTACTGCAAGGGGCCTCATGGTATATATCTGCTTACCGTGGCTGGGCAGCAGTTTTGTTTTTAAAGCCATGGTTTAAATTGGGGGGGGGGGGGGAGGGAAGAAAAAAGAAAAAAAACAGGTGTCTTTTCAGTGAGCTACATCAATCAATCAATCTCTTCTCTTTTTTTTTTTGGGGGGGGGGGGGGGGATATGGATAAGGCTGAGTCAAATCTTCCAGTACCTGCATCTCTATTTCCAGGAACTAATCAAGTCTACTTCTCTGCACCAGAGCAGACCTGTTTGTAGCCTTAACAGACCTGCGAATGCTGTATTAGAGCATCAGTGCTGGATATCACTGGACATCTGAGGTCAGAGTTATGCATTTGTTCCCACACCCTGTGGGAGGGCTCATGGCAGAACACTTGGAAATAGCAAGGTTTTGAAAATAACTCTGTATGTTAAACAAAGACAGTCAGAGACAGAAACAAAAGGGTAGAAATAAATTGTTGATTGCTAGCTTGCTAAAGGTTCACCATGAAGTGCTTCAGCAGTCAGTATTAGGACTGGTGTTGTTTAATATATTCATTAGCGTTCTGGAAAAGAGAGGGGAAGGTGACAAAATTTGCACAGGGCGCAAAAATATTTAGGTTAGTCATGATTACAAAAGATTAGAAAAACTAGACAGATGCGCAGCATGAAGACAGATTAAATTCACTGTTCATAAATGCAAGGTAATGCGTATTTGAATGAATAATTTTCAAAACTCATGCACAAGGCTAGGTTGCAAATTAACTAACCGCTCGGGAAAAAGAGAGGGAGGAGAAAACATGTGCCACTTTGGACAACTCAACAAAAAAGCGAAAGAATTGGAAGCAGCAGTCAGAAAAAGTAAATGTGTTGTTGGACTGTATAAAGAACTGGATAGAAATTAATACTAAAATACTACGTCACTGAATAACTGGATGGTGTATCCTATCTGAAAAGCTGTACCAAGCTACATGCAACTCATCTAAAAAAACCCATAAAGCTGAAATAGAAAGGGGCAACAAAAATGATTAGTGGCAGAAGGAAAGACTGTGAAGATTGGGGCTGCTTAGTTTATTGAAGAGTAATAAAAAGGGGACATGAGAGAGTTAATGAAAGTTACAGAGAAGATCAATTGCCTGTTCCTAGTTTCCTCTCCTCCTAATGCAACAACACTGAAAAACAACATATTTAAAAACCAATAAGGAAAATATTATTTTACACAGTTCATAATTAACCTACGGAACCGATTGCCACAAGATATCCTTCTGGCTAAGGACTTAATATGATATAAAATAGTTTAATTTAGATGCTTATGTGCATAATGAGGACATCCTAGCTAGGATTAAGATAAATATCTCAGAAGGCTGAAAACCCTAATGCTGTGTGACAGAAATGAACCATGGGCTGATGGAGGTTGGAGAGAAACATCCTCTTTGGGCAATAAAGAACATCTTTGTCTTCCCTTGAGCAATTTGGTACTGGATAGACTGACAGTCCAGTCTCACCAGGCATGTCTAAAGCAATATCCCTTTGTGCTGACCTGAAGCTGGCATCCCCACCGCCTTCACTGAGGCCGGGATTTCAGACTTTGATTTTGGGGAATAGTGCTCTTTACTGTGGTGGCAAGGGGAGCAAAATTTGGGATATGAGGCTGGGAACTGAGTGACTTAGAGCAAAGTAATACCAATTGTTGGCCCTACTTTAGAGAGGGGAAAACAGTGTTTTCTACTTTATGCCACCAAAACTGTCCAGGTTTTCTAATTTGCTTACCATGCTCATTTTGTTTAGTAGATGGTAACATCGTGTTAACACAAAAGTACAAATAAAGCTCTATAATCTGCTAAGGTATCAGAATCCCGCCAGTTTTCAATGCATCTATCCCAACCTCTATGAGCAAAAAAGGGGAAAAAAAGTTTAATAATGACAAAAGAGAAAAGCTGTTGCTGCCTAAATCCCTCTGAATGGGAACCCGATCTCTTGGGTAGATTTGCAGAACCTGATCTGGAGCTTCATAGACGCTTTCTGTAAAAATCACTTTGTTTAAAATATGGCCCACCCAAGTACAAACAGGGTTTTTTCCCCTTTACAGCCACCAGTTAAGGAAATGTCTGTAGTACAGAACTAAATCTGATTCAATGATTAATATGTAAACAGAATTCGACTGGCTCTTCTTTTGTGCTTATCGCCAAGATACAATCTGGCACAACAGTTTTGTTTGATAGACAGCCCTGGCCTATGCTTGTCAACTAGCCAATATAAAATAACATTATTACTGTATAATCTCGAATTAGGCTGTAAAATATTTCAATTGTGTGACACACATGATGAGAAGATTTTAGAGTTCTCACATGTTTACATAATTAGCACTGCATATTTGTTAAATTAAGGTATCGCTATCACCTTTATTACCATATCCCTTCTCCTCCACTGCAGTGTCTGTTTCTTGTGTAGCCTCACACGTGTTAACTTTTCAAAGGCAACAGAAAAAGGAGCCTGCATCTCTGTGAGAATTCCCCTACTTCTGTGCAATTCTAATAAAAGGTATCAGAATACCCACCCTTTCTCACAGTCCTTCAAAAAAATAGCTGCTGAGGTGCAACTCAAGTAAGGAAAAGAAAGCACAAGAGAGAAATGGCCTCAAAGACCTGACTTCAGGTGTATTTAATCCTTCCACTACTGGTTTAAAAGTATTAAGTAGCCATAGGCTATCCCTGGGTAGAAAGACAGTTCAGTGACATCCCTTTTGTAAATATGTAGCTGCTCAGCCTCCTCCTAAACTCCACATTGAAGTCTGCTGCTTTTTCAGATTAATTCAGTTTGAATACTGCTGACTGTCTGTCACTACAGTCATATGTCACTGGTAGCAGCTCAGAAAGCCTAACCCCTTCTCTAATGTCATTGCACACAATTCATTTTTAAATGCAGTGTAATAGTTTAGGAATACCAGTAAAATAGTGGGGGGAAGGCATTTTCAATTTAAAGGGTGTGTAATGCGGTTTATAACACTGTATTAAGATAAGCCAAGAATGTTTCCTTGAGAGGGGCACATACAGTACAGGTGAGACTTGCAAAAATATAGTTCTAATAATCACCAAGATTGTTAATAAAAGTATGGTAGTTTTAGACCAAGTGGCATATTATTACCAATATTGCTATTTCATTCGGTGATCTTCCTTAAAAAGCTAGGTACTGCCTAGAACAAAAGCATCTAAATCCACTCCAGAATAACCAGAGGCACAAAACCAGGCTCCACTGGCACCACTGCCCACCAGGCTTGGATTCAGTTCACCCTGCAGGACTACATCAGAGGTTCAGCGCAGTGCACGCAGACATTGGCCACAAGCTGGGAACAGCTGCAGAGAAGGTCACGAAGGTTTGGCTGCAGGGCTCTGACTAGGACCCGTTTCTACAAAGACAAACTTGGCTCCAAATTTACACTTTCAAAATATTTAAGGCTTGTACGTAAAATGAAAACCGGACATTTTATGACCCCAGCTGTGTTCACCATCTCCCCTACAGCTTCATTCACATCAAGAGGGTGGCAAAATAAATGGCAGAATTAGGCCTTGCAAGATAGGCACACCACTCTCTCAAAATGTCTGATTCATTTCAAAACAAATATGCAGCACTAGCAGTAACCTGACCCAAAGAACTTCTAAAATTTGGACTAATCTTTCCCAAAACTTCAGCTTTCTGGCTTTCTGATTTAATTCCAAGTGCAATAATAAACACACTCCTCTGTTTACAGCTCCATAAATAGTGCCTTGTGTTTTCTGAAACAATGCAGCTCTGGGCTGTCTCTGTGATCGTTTATTTTATATCATCCTTAAGTTGCCATTTATTTACATTTCTGGAAACAGCTACCCCATGAAACAAATGGCCTGTTTTGTTAAGTCATGGTCAAGGATGTTTCCTTCAACTTATCACATCTAGAAATGCCACAGACAGAAATGCTTTCAGGCTATTTACTAAGAAAACTAACATAAGCTCCTTATCAGAAAATATTACATTTCCCCGAAAGGTGAACTGTTCTGTCAGTTTTTCAGGCCATGTGAAATTCCTTCTTTGCTATGACAGGTCACTGAACAGAAGTTGATGGCACACAGTGGTCGCCCAGAACGCAAGCCAAAGCCTTCAGCTACACATGACTGCAGGTAGTGGCACAGACACAGCAAGCCTTTTCCCTCTGATGCATCTAACCCGGGGGTTATATTCCGGGTTGGGGGCTTTAGTTATTTGCTTGGGGTTGGTTTGGGACTTGCCCTCTGCCTTTCACTTTTCTTCTTGGGATGCATCCACAAGCAATGTAGATGTAGTGCTGAGCTGTGTGTGTCAGTCTCTTCGGTTCACATCCCAGAAGCAGCAGCCAGGAAAACTGGCCCCTTCTAGACCTCACACATCCTTATCTATTCAAACGCACTATAAGAAAGCCAAAAGAGGAGCTATGTCTCATCACTTCTATTTTTCAGAGTGTTTTCTCATTTTTCATCTTACTAAAACCAAAATATTAGCAACCAGAGACTGGCAATTAAAAGTTTAATGGAAGACACAAGCGTTCAGATAGCATAGTTGTTTTCCTCAACCGAAGCAGCTAATTTGCAGGTAGAGTTCCACAAGTTATAAAGGTTGCTCATGTTCATAAGAGCTGAGCAAAGGCACCCCTGGGATCAATGCTGTATATGTTTTGTGTTACACACATTTGCATTAAGCTTATGAACCTTCAGGAAAAGCTCTCTATAATGAAGGTGAAAGCTCCAGTTGGCAAAATACTCTGCTTTCGTGGCATTTTAGAAATTGCAGCAGAGGAAGCTGCCCTGCTAAATCCTGACGCACTGGCACACACGGCCGTGTGACAACGCAGAACACACAGGCACAATTGATTTAAGCAGGTTTCCCTTGCGTGCTTGCAGAGATCTGCTAGATGCAAGATTTAAGATACAGACTGACTGTGGACATTAACAGACAAGGAGAAATATAAAGTAACAACTGATGAGACCCTTTTTTTTTTTTTTTTTCAGAGAAACTACTGTTTTTAATCTTTTAAATTCAATTTTTTTCCCCCCTTTCTGTCTATTCAAGTTCAAAACTCATTTCTTCTATTTTCAGGAGAGTATTTTCACTGTGTGATGATGAGGTGCAGTAATAGATAAAGTTTGAAATAAAAGCTTTACTAGCTGCCATCCTTTGGTTCATTTGTGAGTCTTACTACCCTGCCCTTTCCGCCAATCGTTACCGCACACTGGGATTCACTGCTGCAGAGAAGCAGCCAAACTAGGCATCTTTAGATTCCACTCTCTCTGCAATATCACCAGCTGATCTCATGTATTTATTACAATTTATAAAGACATAAATGGCCTTACGCTCTGGCCTCACCCCAAAAGGAGTGTCCATTAAAATACCCATCATTTTCCTGCCAGCCTGCTCTGCAGCAGACTGAAAAAAGGTAGCCCTGTGATGGGAACTGGTCATGGCTCTGCTGGCGAGTACCAAGCTGACAACTTCCAAAATCACAAGCAACTCACATTTAAATAGGACCCTCATCTTCATTGCTGGGACTCAGGAGTTTCAGTGCAATCTTGGCTAGGTCACAGACAACAGGAGAGAGGCAATTTTGCACTTTTGTTAAAACTTTCCTTTTTTTAATCGCCCATCCCCGTTTCAGGAGAGCAACAAACACCCTTTGTTACTAGTATAAATGTCCACTGCAAGATGGGAATTAAAGAGGCTAGTGTTTATAGCAGCACTGCTATTCGATGCCAAAAATAAGTCTGATGTTTCTATTCAGGAATAGGAAATAACACTCTGATCAGGCAAGTCACTTCCCAATGGACTTTCTTTGAATTTTCTCCAAAGGCTATTTCCTTTTCCTAAATGTGGGAAATACTTCCTGTCTGTGAATAAGCACAACCCATATGCTAAGAAGAAAATTAATAAAACAAATAAAAAAGAAAACAAACAAAAGGTCCTTAGTTCTGGAAAGAAATGGCACCAGCCGTGCTCAGGAAGCATAAAGAAACTCAACGGATGAGAGAATAGACAAATCCTAAATAGATTTCATGTAAGATGATTAAAAGTGCTTCCTTTGCTATATATTTGGCAACACGTGAAATTGTGAGTCAGAGATATATCCCTTTCCTTCCGGTACTGTTGCTTGTAGTTCATGAATAAGTAAATGATTAAGAGCACTTCGGATTTGGCACTATCAGACATATTACCTGTGTCTCATAGTTTCAATCACGTCTACAGCTCTGACCACTGTAGAGGTTCTCTATGTCTTCAAGCTTTGCTCAGCTCCACTGAGTAGCCAGAGACATTTCGGAGTCCCCCAAACTCAAGACTGTGCCTGATCCCTATGGATTTATAAGACTACTACCTTTAATCGAGACATTCCTCACTTGATTCCAAGCTGGATCCATCTATGCTCACTACTCCAGGGCTTGGTTGTGCTTGTTGTCTGCATGTACAGTACAGCACCAGTGATCGGGATTTCAAAGAGAAATCTATTAAACCTGCAAATTTCCAAAAGCGTTCACAAAAGTTACCATACGTGGATGTATGTTATGGAAGAAAAAATACCTTTTTACAACATCTATAAAACCCTGATTATAATAAATGTCTGCTTAATTAATACATCAAGACATAAAGCCATTTATTCTCCTCTCATTTGCTATCATTCTCCCTGTTCAGATTTAATAATGCAAAAAGGTTGCTCAGATGCCAAACAGTAAAAATAATAAAAATACATTCATCATTGATACGAAAAGCAGAAATGCCTGGCAGTACTGCTGGCACAGAGAATACAGCCAAATTTCTTAAATGAAATCCAAATAGTGTTTCACCAAAAAATCTTCAAAACATACAATGAAATATACGATAAATAAAGCAGCCTGAAAAACGCATGGAGAACAGTAAAACAGGTGCCCAGAGTAACCATTATTACAATATGCACACTAAAAGGGAGGGAGAAAGGGGCAGAGAGAAAAAAAGAGGAAAAAAAGCTTTCAAGACGGTTAAATTCATGAGGGCTACAGAGCCTCAAATTGAAATTATCTCACTCTGCACTGATAAATAAAGTAGCTCTGGTACCTAAATCATGACACTAACTATACGTTTCGATTTTTTTAAGTAGTGATTAGGTGGATACTCAGGGGAACCTACTAGCCTTCACAGAGATAACAGACTCAACTTAATATCAACTTAAAAAGAGACTTGAATTCTAACCAATCTCATGTAATGAATTGAAATTCTATAGCTTTCAGAGGAAAAAAAAAAAAAAAGATAAAAAAGCGATGTGGCTCCATTCTCTAACTTGCTGTCAGGAAATATAATTTGTGCTCTCGGTGATTCACCTAGCTCATATGCAGCATGCAAATTTATTTCCCTAATAATCAGACCTGGAGATTGCCCAAGAGGATTAATAGCATCATTCCTTATGACCGCCAGGATATTATGCACCTCTGACATGGAAAAATTGTGTTAGTTCTACAGAGAAAACGCAAGGATATTTGTCCTGCTAGACAATATAATAGGCTGGTGCATCATCAGATTACAATGTCATTTCAAAAACCTTGAATACAAATAATGTACAGTGGGGGAAATGTTGGTACAACCTCCCTTAATTCAGTAGCCTTGAATTCACGTGTATTTTTTTGCCTGTGTTTTTTTTTCCTCTCCCCATTATAGTCTGTAGAACACTGCAAGAAAAAGGCAAAGGTATTTTACATTAAAACCATATCTTTTTGTTTGTTCTTATGTTATTCTTTGAGAATAGTCTATACGGACACTGCAGGAAAAAATAACATAAAATCCACGGCTTCCAGTTTTTCAAAGAGCTGAATACACCCACAGCTACAGTATACTGTATTCCATATGTGAATACAGAGCAATTTATTTGCACAATTGCTTAATTTTGATTCACAAGTTAAAGGAATGTGTTCTGCAGGCTCTGGCATTCACATAGGAAGAATTTTAATTTTTAAAATCTTTTTAAATGATTTGGTCAGGAATTTTCTAAAAAAAGAAATGTTTCCTGCTGTACTTTAGACCAAAGAACACTGCCTTAGAGACAAGACAAAATTTCATTATTATGCGCATGGGAGCAATAAGATTAGCTCCTATTGCTGCCCCTAAGGTGGAGCAGCAGGAGGAACCAATGGGACGATGCTAATGTGTATGTTAATAGTATTCTCCTAGAAGAAGTTGGGATAATTAAACATGTACCATCTCTTTAAGACAGAGCTGCACACATTTTCTTCGGATGGGTGTTTACAAGATTTCCAATTTCAGGTCACAGCCATTTCGGAGATTGCTTAAGAAAGAGATGGGAATAACTTATCTTATTCATGTATTCAAAGAACCTTATAAAATGTGCAAAACATAACAGTTTTAAGGGGCAAAACATGCATCTTGCCTTGACAGACCTGCTTTATTATGTGTAGTGTTGTACACTGACCTAATATATTGAACATTTTTAGCTAATATACCTTGTAGGAACCAGCCTTTAATGTGATGGATTTTATAGTATCTCATTAGGGTGTGTTTATATAACCTGATACTAAACACATTTTCAGATTCATGTTCCTTATTAAAATTGTGAGCCATATTGATTTTTAGTTGAACAGCAACAGAGTCATTTTAATATTAAGAAAGGCTGCTCTGAAGTTATTTTCACAGATCACAACTACTGTGACACAAACAGTGCACATATCTCTCATCTTTCTTTACAGCCTCAATTACAAGAATCAGGATGTGTTACCCCACCTGCTTTTCGATTGGCTGAGCAATTCTCTGCCTCCATTTAGAATGCCAAAAAGCATTTTTATGCATTGGTTTGGGGGGTGTTGTTTTTAAATATACATTCACGACAAGCCCCCAAACAGTATTTATATTTTTCCTTATAAAGAACCGTGTGTTTTTAAAAACAAAATACCTTAATGCATCTGCTTTTCAAGTTTCCATAACAAACTGAGTAGCTATAGCAATGTTTACTCTAATACAGCAAACACAAAAACTTAGCATTCCGAGGAGTGTAAAAAAATAATGACTTTCACATCCTAATGTCTCCATTTTGTAAACCAGTCTTCAAAGGTAAATCTAATGTCAGCAGTAAATAGAGTGGCTCCAATATTTCTCTGAGGAGTCATGGGGAAATAATGATCTTTGAGGCACTGTAAATAGTTTAAATTATTGGAAGGTCCTTGTAAGAAATGAAATACGAGAATTAAAAAAAATAAGCTCGATTTCTTTATTGTGAAGTTAGGGCATTTGGAGGTAGCCCAAATTTTAAATGCAAATATTTAGAGAGAGAAATTACCGCTTCTGAGACAAGCAAATCATACACTTATTCCTGACTCTTATTGATTTAATGAACAGTTTGTTAATATAATGCCGTTTGAGAAACGAAAAACAGACATAGAAGAGTAGGTGTTCATTATGTTCCTGCATTTTTAAAATCACCCTTTAAGTCTTCTGCAGGGAAAAGGCTTGAAATTAAATTGCAGCATATAGAAACTACTAGATTTAATACAGCCACTTGTGCGCTTTCAATTTAACTACACCTGTTACTTTTGCTACAATACCACAGAAGCAGTTCAGGAGTCTCAAATAATTGCTATATTTGGCCTAAGAAATTTTAGGTCTGAACTGGTTCTCAGAAAGCAGATTACTTACTTTCATAGTTGATTATTATCCTGGTTATTCTACCAGCTAATCAACTCTTTTCTAAAACATGTCTAGCAGTGACTTTGAATTGATGTACAGAATATAATTATTTGTGCAAATTTCTTTTGTTTCTTGTTAACCACAGAAATTGGTTAATTACTTTAATCCCCACAACCTCTCAGAAAGAAAGTATCTTGATTTACCAATTTATTTTTAATCGATATTAGACTGAGCTTTGAAAGTTGACTATTCAGCCAACGTAAGACACTGCACTGAGAGAAAAAAAATATTTTATACATGTCCTTTAAAGCAGGCTGAAAACACCTTCATCTGAAAGACTTTGTTAGCTTTATCAGATCCAAGGCTCTTCTGTTTGAGGTGTAATTATTTTACCATTATTACATGCAAGGCTTTTAACAGAACAGTCGTTCCCTCTGTTTAAGCAGTAAGTTTTATAATTTATTACATCTCTTTGGTCATCAACTCACTATACAAACAGTTGGTCACCAGTGACCAATTACATTAAGGTTAAGCAACATAACTTTAAATTAGAAATAAGCTAATGTATCTTCATCAAGGGCCTGCTGTGTTTTCAGTGCTGTTTATGAGATGATACTAAATGTGGATATGGAGCACGCTCACTGGGACCAATTCCTACCGGCCTGAAAATGGGAAAGTCTTGAGCCTGCTCAGGTCCAGAGCTAATTAATGGGATAACATCTGCTTTATGCATTCTGCTGTAGTAATTTCTATCAACTTCACTGTGAAGATGCATGGGAAACTATCAGAGAAATAAGTATCTATGCTGAACCATATTAATCTGTAGTGAATCTGAAAATGGGAATTTCAATTCTCCTATTATCCTAGCAATAGGTGGGGTGGGGAGAAAGAGGATGCAGGGCTTGGTTCTTGGATTATACAGTTTCTGTATTTGTAGTGTAGGATATATATTTAGTTCTTTTTGCATGCACATACTTGCATATACACATGCTATTCAACTGTATGTGGGCTTATTTTGTGTGTGTGCTGTTGGTTTTTTTTTTTTTATGAAAGAACACAGCAGCAGATGAAGATGACCATGCTCCTCATGCAACAATCAATTTTATACAGGAAGGTAGTGAAGTGGTTTTATTGCATTACTGAAAAACACAGCATGAATTGCTAAAGAAAAAATACTGTACTGTAAAACAGGCTTCAAAAGTGATAAGCCCACTTTCTTCATTTTATCAGCCTGTATACAACACACAGTAGTATGAAAAGCCAGGCATCTATTCTGATTGGAGATTTAAATAAATACAATATGAAGGGAACACTGACACCCCCGCCTTCAAAAAAACCAAAACAACAACAACAACAAAAACCAAAAAAAACCCCCAAAACAAAAAAACCCCACAAACAGGATCTTTTTCTGAAAAACCCACAGACTTCCAAATCCAGGCATCTCCTCACCTGAATTTTATTACTTTGTCCAAAAATTTCTGGGAAATTTTAATTATAGTGAGATGCTTAAAGCTGCATTTTGCTCCTGAGTTTTTCCTGGTGAAGTTCTGTAGGCACAGAATCAGACTGCTGAGGAGAGACGTTACATTTTTACACATGTGCTTTTGCCTGTGTCTGTGCCTATGCATATGTAAAATATATGAAATTAATGCACTTTAAAAAGATGTCTATATTGTAAACATATATAAGTTCATAAAAAGCATATATATGCATAAAACCATACACAAATATGCATATCTTTCTGTGTATACATAGAGAGAAAAAAAGCCAAATCAAATGCAGGTATGCACCAGTAAATGTCTGAGTTTGGAGTGGCAAAACCAGAAGAAATCATATTGTTTTCTTTATATTATCATTATTGCCTAAGCTATGATTTACAGGTTTAATTCTTCCAAGCTAATGCATACAAATGAATTGCATATGAAGAAAAAAAAGGAGGGAGGTCCTTATAATAACGAAATTACATTAATAGTCATTCACCTTTACCTAACAGGTTATGAGTTCATATGTCAACTCTATGGAATATTTTCCATAATTTGTTTGCTATTGTGTGTATTCTATTTATTTGTTTGCTACAAGGTATTGAAATATTCAAGCTATTGGGAATTAAATGCTTATTTGACTAACAATGCTTATCTGTGAATTAATGGTATAAAACATGGAGTTTTCTAAAAGGCTGTCACTCAGTTTTATTTATGGAGATACTACTGAGACAAGATTCAAGGTCTTTCAAAGAACACTAACATCTCGAGCTTAGGGGAGGAAAAATATTACTTACTTAACATTTTTATCAATCTTATGTAATTGTGTAAATTACTGAAATAAAATAGTGCATGCTTTTGTCACATGCAAGTGACAATTGCACAATGAACCAGGAAGGTACGTTGTACGTGCAGGAGCCAGAATGGCTTTGTTTTGAACTTCCGTGTGTGCATGTGTCTGTGGGGAGGGAGTTTGGAGAGTGAAGGAATGGGATTTAAAGACCTACATAATGCAAAATCCTTATGTGACCCATTACATTTGAGACCAGAAAACACATCTGATTTTTAATTTGCTTAAGCATGTAAGATGGTCAACTTCACCACTATTACAATATTCTGATTTGTGGGTAGGATTAATAGAAAGCACACAGCTACTGTTCTTTCCCTTTCTCCTGAAAATATGCCATGAGGCAATACGGTTGTAACAGGGGTGAATCCTCAATTCTGTTAGTCTATCTACCCTGTCAATGTTATTTGAACCCTTATTTTCCTTAAGGGGCTCATTCAGCTGTCCTAATATGTATACAGTGATAATAGAGTCATATGCATAATAAAAAAGAGCTTCAAAATTATAGTCAGCTTAGTAATAATGCAGTGCTGTGCTGGAGTGATTGGCAACTGTTGATCCAATTATATAACTGGTTGCTTCTTAAAATTCAGGGATATGAGATTGATATATAATGTGCTGTAAAGTGTAAAAGAACTGGACAGGAAATAAGGCGGGTTGAATTTTTTAGTGCTTTGATCAAATTAGAACCAGGTTGATGAAAGGAAATGCCTTGGGTTCTCTGCTTGAAGTTTTGTGTTATACAAAAGGCTCTTGAAATGATCAATTTTGCACATGTCACTCAGTAAGTTTAGAGTGAACTAGTCTCTGTCTGGGTTGGGGAGAGTCTCTGCAACGGATCACTCACAATGCCATTCCGCACCGGACATAAAATTTGGCAGATGCTCAGAAATGAAAGTGATGAGCCAAAGAAGGGACAATCACAAATCCTAGAAATACCTCAAATTTGCAAGTTTGTTTTTTCAGGTTTCTGCACAGCCCTTACTTTGACTCAAGAAACACACATTGGGAAAGACAGAAAAGGGTCATCTGGTGAAACCCCCAGAAATAAATGCAGGATTATCTTTGCTGCTGTTCTTTTAAGCATTTATCTAGCTAACTCACTAACTAGCTTTCATCCATTGTAACCCTCTGCCTGTCCCCTGCTTTTAAAACAGCTACTATTATTTATGAAGTGCTGTAGATGTGCAGTGAGAAGCACAGGGATTTTTTGCTCTTATTTTTCCTTGAGGACAACTTGAAAGGAGAGAAGAAAGCACGTATGAAAAGGCACCTTGCAGGTAAGGCTGTGGTTCTTCTGTCGCTTGGTCTGTCTCTGAAGAATGACTCCATAGTGGTTAGGCCTGTATGAGACACAACCTCTCTGGTACTTTTCGGGGATCAATCTCTCTGTACTATATGCTACTCAATGTAGTGATTTAAATCCCACAGTTTCAGTCTTAATGCATTAACATTTCAGCACTCCTCAAATACATCCTGGAAATCTGTCTGCTCCTTATAATTCTTATCCCCAAATCAGGAATCATGTAAGATTTGAAGTGAGGCACCTGAGTCCAGTATACATCCATACCTCTACCAGGAATACAGTATGGAGATTTACTAACAAATACACCTGGGGTAGGGAGAAGAAAGGGGTAGAGAAACAATTACATTCCCAAGTCAGGGTACAACAAAATTTCTTGCGACACGCACTGCAACAGAGAACAGGGAGGAACTACCGAAGGAGCCATCGATGCTAAAATAACCTGATGAATTTCTGTTACCCTCAGGAAAGTACCTGCACGGAAGCTCTTTTGTTTTGGCATAATTTCCTCCGCAAGGAACGCCTCCAGAAAACAGGGTTTCCAGAAATAATACTACAGGACAGGGAACGCTGACGGATCGGTGCAGTAACCTTCACCTAGGCCTTCCAATTCAGTTTTGTGTGAATTACATCAAATTGCAGTGGGTATTTGTGTTGGATGCAGAGTAGTTGAATAGCTGCCCATTTCTACACCAAAGCAGCTCTTTTAAAGTTGATTGGTGTTCCCCAGTAACAGAAACACTGCACAGCATCGAAAATGACAGGACATCACAGTGCAATTTCACTAAAAAAGATGCATGGGGTATTATATGAATAATATTTTTCTGAGTTCCAAGACTGGAGTTAGAGAAATGTCTTTACAATTTGTATGTGAGATACTCCTCGACTCTGGTGGCAGACATTCACAAGAGCACACACTAATAAGGTATAATTTGACAATATGGTAGAAGTCTGTCTTTCCAGTTCTATTATCTGTGAAAGATACAGTTCCTTGTGCCAACTTAGTTGCACAGCAGTAGCATTTTGCTTTGCAGCCAGAAAACCAAGGATCTGGCAATAGAGCTGAATGCTAACATGCTGGGCCAGCAGAGATCAGAGCACGTGAAGGGGATGGCACTGCACGGGGAAGAAGGCATCACCTCTAGCACTGCCCGCTGGCTGACGGACAGTAACTCTTACCAATTATTCGGAAGCAGACATCAGCAGAAGTGCCAAATAGCACTGGCTTTCAGAGTGGAAAAGCAAGTAAAACCTTCCCTGTGCAGATGTAAAAGCCTGGTGGTCCTTCTCCAGTACAGGAACGGGAAATGTTCCTCCAAGGGTCTCCTCCCAGGCCCCCACACTGATGTGCTGCAGCACGGTCCAACCAAGCCGTGTTTATTCATGCTGTCGCAGAAACGCCTAGCTGCGGATCGAACAGCAGTGGCGGCAACTCAAGACATGTACCAAGGAATGGTGCTAACCTGGGTTTTGATTCTCACCGTGCTCCGTGAAAACACACTGTATCATGACAACTTGTTATGTTATGAAAACATAAGAAACACGATAGAATGAATGTACTTTAAATAATAGCTTATTTAGAGTATTTTCCATAACATTTGCTTTTTTTTTTTTTTCTTCTTTCTTGTTAGATCACACTTAATACAATTCCATGACATCAATGCTGTGGATGAAATTGAAAGCTGTATTCTTCTAAATGTGTTCCTAACATTCCATTTTTTACAGAGCTGCCAGGGGCTATTCTGCATTCCCACAACTGCTACAAATGTAACATATTGTTTTGCAATAAAAATTAGCTATAAAAGTGTGAAAAATACCAGAGATCCAAATGTGAGAAACAAGAGAAGGGGGTATGGCTTTCGCACCCTTTTAGTGGACATTTTATTTATTTTTCAAATGGAGTAGACATATTTATAGCTACTGTATTTCAATTATCTCTAATTTCACACATTTTATGCAAATTCTAGACATTTTAATTGCAAATGAGAAGGGAACTTATTTTTAAAAGTGGAGCAACACAACATTTCAGATCTCAATTTTAATTCCAAATTTATCTACATCACTGTTAAAAACTTTTAAAACCTCATTTATGCTGTGACTTAAAATTAGGTGCAATTTAAAACAAAAACAAAGGACCTCCATATCAATTAGTTATATAACCTTTTTCACATATTCTTAAATCTTTTCTTTTAAAATCAAAAATTTTAGGTAGGAAAGTTTAGGAAGTTGAAATGACATTATTAATCGGTGACACATTATTTCAACAAGAGTCAGTAATTTAATAGTATTGTCCATAACTGATGAAAATTAATACATTACCCACCCTATTTTCTCTTTTTGTCTCCATGACTTCAATAACCTAGGGCATGGGTTATTAGCTCAATCCGTGCTTAGCCGTCACTCCATGGGAAATTCTTTTAGGAGGATAAACCACAACTCAGGCCTTTGGCTGGATAAAAATTCCTGCTATGCATTAAAAGCATTACTGACAAATGTCGCGCTTTTCCAAGTAGTATTCCCAGTAGCTTACTCTTAGTGAACATTAATAAGCGTATGTCCTTCACTGCTAAATAAAATGTTTGGGACAAATTCAAAACCAGTTGAACCTGTGCTGGTTTTAAGCAGGGACAATTTTCTAATGGATCCTAGGGCTCCAAATCAAACTAAGAGCCTGGGGATCTGATCCATGATGCTGAGTTTGAGCAGACTGCGTACACTGCATGTAAGACATTCGGTACCTGTGCAGACTCCTGCACCCTAGAACCTGACTGCTTTGGCCCCAACCAGCCAATAAGGCCTGGTTTTTGGTAAATACTGTCTTAAATTTTGCCATCCAAAATCCATCCTCTAGAAACACTATTCCCAAACAACAAAACAGAGATTGAAAAGGAGGTCTCTTTAAGCAGAAGTACTGGCTTTGGTACTACACTTTGCCCTCAGTTACCCCATTCCTATCGTTTACTACACACACACACACACACACTCACCTTGATGTACACATATGCAATCACAGGTTTAAAATCATATATTTGCCTATGGAGCTCTCCAAGCTGAGAATCCAGTGCTCAACTTCTCACTACACAATGAAAAGATCTTTAAAAGTTCCAACTATTTACTGAAATACATAAAATAATTTTATCATAACTGGAAACTTACTGTCTGAAATATGCGGGGGTTTTCTCTGCTTTCTTTCTATTTGGTAATTTATTTAAATGCATTCAAAAATGCATTCAAAAAATGAGACATAGCACTTCGGTTCAGACATCTGTATTTCAAACCAACATCTTCAGAACTGTGAGCAGCTCTGTTAATAGTCTTTTTATTTGATTAATCTGCTGCTGTACTGTCTTAATCTTTATCCACTACCTTTTAACCAATCAATATTTTAGGGTTATAGATTTGGAAGGTAGATGATAATTTTGTAGATAAACTCTCTAGGCACTGCTGACATGGTATGGTTGCATATTTAATATCTTTTCAGAGGATTCACAACTCCAGCAATGTAAGAATCTGCCTAGAAAAAAAAGTTAAACCTTAAATTTTCAAAGCTGTGTGCAGGGATTTGGCCACCTGACTCCTATTAATGTCAATGAAAATTTAGAGGTAAGAAAAGCAATGTCTTTTCCCTCAGATCATTTCTTCTTTGAAAGGAACCAGAGAACAAGAGAGAGGAAATGAAAAGCAACTTCATACCACAGCCTGAAACCAGCAAGGCCTGCTGTTGAGGCAGGAAGTATACAGAAGTAGAACATTTGTTCACTAAATGAGTGAGCACCTCCACATGTATCAAAATAGCTAGGTATGAGAATCCCAGAATTAAAAAAAAATTAGATTTTGTGTTTTCAAAATGTCATTAAAATATATATTTTTTAATTTTCCTCAGCTAAATTTATCTGTTCCTTATGATATTAATTTTGCTGCAGATAAAATTAGTTGTCAGACCTCTGTTTATGGCCTAATTACCTTTTGTAAGGGAAAAAAAAAAATAAGGGCAGGAGAAATAAAATGAATAACAATAAAATGTAGTTATCTACCTTCCAGCAAAGGGGATTCTTAGTGATGTGTTACCTGTGTGGATTTCACTAGTGCTATGTGCGAGTTTCACATACATGAAACCAGATTTGCTTGGGCTGCTTTGCTGATCTGGGCAGTACCAGCTTCTGCTTGCCCTTGTTTCCATGCCTGCGGACAGGCAGGATGGGCCAAACCAGCTCTGTTACTTCTAGAAAACCGGAAATCTTGAAATCATTCAAGCCCCTTATAATAAGGGAGTAAGTCAGGAAAACTGAAGACAGTGTCTTTTAAAAAAAAGCCACTGTAAACAACTGTACTTTTTTCCTGAAATGTTTGTCCACTTTGATTCTAGTTTTGGAAACAGTAAATCATTTTATTATTAGTTAGAAGTGGGTGCTATGCATGCCACTGAAAAGCTGCAAGACTTGTAAACAAATGGATAGAGCCTAGTGTTACAGTGCTACAGATATTAGAAACTAGTACATTTTGGTCTCATTTCAGTCTTCTCTGCATATTGCCTGATCCTTCAGCAAGAAGCAAGTATCACAAACACTGAGCATATTTCTTAATAGCTTTTCCCATTATATTAACCTGAAAATTTAAATAAATTCATGCAGCAATCATGTTAATCAAGTTGCAGCCACAATGCCATCTAAACTATAGCTCTACCTGGCAAAGCTTGGGAGCAGCACATATAAAAGATGAGTGAATCTGGCCTCAGACAGAAGTTGTCCTTTGAAGCGTTCTGTGCAGCACTGCCATGAGATCTGCCCAGCTCCATTTTTTGAATATATTTGACAAACAAAAAATTTATATCTGTGTTCATTTCACAAGATGTAAACGTCTCTTTCGTGGTAGGAACAATCCCGCTCCCTGGAAGTGATTCTAATCTAATCTGACACGCGGTATTTGTAAACGTACTATAGTGTCCCAACCTATTTACAGTGTTTACATAAAACCCCCCGAAATCTCCACATTCCTTGAAAAGTTAATCCAGTACAAATATTGACTGGCTGTCAATTGAGCATTATTGACTTGCTCCGGGACTGTGCTTTATTGCCTTAACTGATGAAACTTGTTTTCTTTGCTAAACTTAATTTCTTTTTGGCCCTATTTGGATAAAATACCATTTGCTAGACTGCACCTCTTCCACTCACTGTTATGGGGCTGCCTCTTCCAGTTAGCTAGAGTGGTAGAAAGCCGAAGTACTTTGCTATGTGCAACAGGAACTTGCAGAAGGAAGCCAACAACCCAGTTTGTATTTTACAAAAAGGACCTGGGCCAACACCAGTCCTACCTCCTATAAACATTTGGTCCACACCAGCTCCAATACAGCAATTGCCCTCTTTGCAACCACATATGGTTGTACAGAGCAGTGTTTCCAGAAAGGCTGGAAGGGTCTATGAATCCTTCAACAGGGCCTGTGAAAGGTAACTATGAAAAGCAAACTCAGCAGCAGGAGGCTTAAATTCCCATTGTGGCAGCCTACACCTTCACAGAGAGGGATTTTTTTTTTAAGGAATGCTAAAATTCTAAAAGCTAAAGACCTTGGAAGTCTTTGCATCTTTTTTATCAGGAATAGTACAAATTGGGTTGTCCAAAAGCCAAAGTTCGTGAAACACACACACTCATCATATTTTGAACACCCAAGAAAACATTATTTATAATTTCAGTTTTTAAAATCTATAGTTTCTAGATACAGCGAAACAGAAACCAAAAATAGCAGCTTCCACAATATTCCCTGATTCTGCAACAAATTCCATCACACGTTTTAAGTTCTGACCCCTAGGTCAAGCAAAACTGACAATAAATCTTAGGAAGGATTCAATATCGTTAAGCTGCAAAACCCAAAATCTATTATGAAAGATTTATCAAAACTTATAAAAATGAAACCAAAATGTTTCAGTCAGTGCAAGGAAGGACAAAAGGGTGAAGGGCAGACAGGGAAGGAAGTGGAGATCTTGAATGACCATAGCAAGTTATAAAGCAGACATTTCTCTCTGATCTCAAAACAACATTTAGGAAGGAATTTCCTGAAAATTCCAGTTAGGACATAGGGGGGTTTGTTGTTGTTGTTGTTGTGGAGTTACTTTGTAAAGGAATGTAACAGAGCGGACACTTACACTTTGCAGGAGCACTATCTGCTTCTCCACGTGAGGATGCTTTTTGCACCATGTACAACTCAAGGGCAGTATCTGGTGCCAAGACAGGATGGTGCCACCATCTGTTCCTTCTTCTGTTCTCATCAACAGTCTGGTGAGAGAGGGGCAAAGAGAGAAAAAAATGGGGATATGTCATATTGCTACATCTTCATTTAATATTCTTTATAACTTTTTGTGTCTAGCTCAGGTGATGACACAGTCCATTTCTTTTAATCAAACATACTCAGATCACCTTTTTGGGAACTGAACAAAGTCATGGCAGTTTTGCTCTCAGATTGCCAACCACACAGCAAGTTTATTTTTGTCTAATTCATTTATTTTTTATTTTAGCCCTTACAAGTCACCTTTTCTACAAGACTTCCTTTCTTTTTGAATGAAAGGCTTCTTCTAAACATTTGACAATTAGCAGAATCTACCCTACAACAACAGCTATGTCAAAAATGCACCTGCTCTCTGTTAAGATACTTTGACTAACTTGAATAAGGTTAAATGTTAATGTTTTCATTAGTTTACTGGTTATTAAGTTTTAGGGGTTGGTTTTTTTTTTTTTTTAAAAGAAAAAGATCTTATCACAAATTTTACTGGTTTTTTTAAAATAAAAATGGGGCTGATTTGTGATAAGTTTTTTTTTTTTTTTCTTTCAACAAAACATGTGTTACCATTCAAATCCTGCCAAATGAATTCAAGGTGTGTAGAGCAGTTTAGCTAACCGGCTCTATGAGTGTCACAGTAGAACCACCATATGTCCCAGTTTGAAGTTGACTGTCTCCTCTGCTTTTCCTTCAGCAAACCCCATGCTGCTCACTGTCATCCCCACTGACCATGTGAGGAACAAGTGCTGTGTAAGACGGCAAGAGGGCAAAGCAGCGCTGCCCCCTAAAAAAACCTAAGAAGTTCAACTGATTCAACAGTGGCTACCTCTGTCAGATGTCACTAGGAGTTACTGTTTTCCTGTAAAATGTCATTTGGATATTAGATTGGGATGGGAAAATCAGCATCTTAACAGGCCTCTTTCTTTCCCTACAGTTTTAGCCATAGAAAATGAAATTCTTGATTTATCCAATAGGTCTGATATTATCCTCATTCCTATAAGTATGCTGCTGCATGAAAAGTCATTGGCATCTGCAATTTAAGTAGCTGATGTAACACCTGCAGTCATACCTCCAGCTACACAAAGTCTGTTGCTTTGCAGTAGCAGTCCTACCAAACTCTCCCTTCCTGTCCCAGCCACTGGGGTTTCTTCTCACATACCCTTCTGTGGGAAACGTGCTCTGTTGCTCTTCCTCCTTCAGACGCGCTCCTGATGTCTGAGCTCAATGAGAACATGGAACACGCCATGATTTTTTTTTTTTATTCATTTGAGGGTTTTTGTTTTGGGGTTTTTGTTTGGGTTTTTTTTTTTTTTTTTTTTTACATACTGTAACTGACATTAAAACCATTTTCCAGTGGAATATGTGTAGGGGCTTTCTGCAGGTTTCAAAAAAAGCGTTGAAAGTATTCTGTAGTTGTTTGGTCCCTTTTCACCTCTTGCTCCTTGTTCACACGGCTTGCTTCAGACACAAAAGGAGGAGCTGCTTGCATTTTGAGACATGGCATCCACATGCTCACGTGAGTGCAAACGCAAACCCAGGGCACTCCACAACCTTTGCTGGGGCTGCATAGTGCCCTCAGGAAAAAAGCTGTATCTAAGAGGTGCGTGCACACACGCGCGCGTGTGTGTGAGAGAGAAACAGGCAGGGGCAGCGTGGGGGCCACAGGAGGGGAATGTGCAGCACAACAAGCCTGGCTAACACTGGATTTTTAAGGTGAGATATAATCATTTAACATACAGATGGCATATCACAGTTTACATCACACACTAAGAGTTCATGCTCAGTTACACCAGAAAAGGGAGAAACAAATAACAACAGAGTCAGAAAGCCCCTGAAAAGTGAGGCTATGGGGGACCCCAGATGTACTTGAACCAACCACAATCACACCATCAGCATGAGGTGTAAAAAGTGCCAAAACAAGATGAAAACACTGACACTCCATATGTTAAAAAGCTTGGGTTTTGCTGTAGCCCAAAATCCTTCCCTCCCCACATACCTGTACATAATAATAATCATAATAAAAAATAAGCCCTCAAGATCAAATAGTCAGTGATATCTTAAAAGAAAAAAAGAAGACAGGCTTAAGAAACCAAATCCTTGTAATAAATAATATATTATGAGTTAAGGAGATGAACTGACAAAGTGGCGCACCTCTAATCTCTTCCCTGCAACAGCAAGAAGAGCTGAATCACTCGCACAACATTTTTCTTTAAGCATGTTCAGGGATTGCTCCTACACTCCACTTTCTCTAAGAATATCATGCTCTACTAATTTACCAGATTGACTAAGCTACATACCAGCAGCATAGCTAGTTTTAACCTGTAATTTTATTGCATAAAAATAAAATTTCTGAACATTCTCTTATTAGAATACAATTGACTATTTTGGGGCAGGTTTAAATCAGGGATGAGAGAATCAAGCCATTTAACTCATGCCAGCTCAGCTCTCTTTTTGGGGTTCAGAGGTAAGGCCCTTCCTCACAGATCTCTGGTGTTCAATGCTAAGTTGTCAAGCCCAGCTGCTGTGGCAGCCTCCTGATATTTCTGACATCAATCTAATGTAAATTTTGCATGTGGGCCATACTCAGAGACCCACTGCAGCCCTGCAGTGCATCAAGGGCTATTTCACTCAGGATTCCCAGTTACTCATTTATTTCAAACCTGAAACAACACCCATCCACTTGAACAATGATTTTAAATAACAATCTACACAAGAAAAAAAATCCAGCAGCATGGCAAAGATGCCAGGCACATAAAGAATATTAACTAGCCCATATTTCTAAGCAATAAAGTCAATGTCACCTCTTTATACCTTCAGCCCCCTTGTCTAATGTCACTCAACAGATTCTACCAGTGTCATGCAGCTTTTTTGGGCAAGGTAGGGGTAAAGTCCATGAGCAAGGACCTTCCACCTTCCACCAGTCCCATGCTTCTGTACCAAGGGCACAACCCTTCAGTTCTTCCTCTCTTAGCTTTGCCATCTGGGGAAAAAAGGTCTCTACAACATTCAGGACCTAAAAGCATCACACTGAAGTGCACCAGCTTCTATGAAAAAACATACACCTTCCAAGCAATAATTGTTGAAGAAGGGAACGCTTTGGGTATAATACACTACACATGAATTTTTATAATGAAAAGTCAGGCAGCAATATAGAACAAAAGACTCCATGACATGATGTTTATTTTTAGAATGAATGACAGTTTGGCATTCTGGTTTGATGGGTGTAAACAGACTAGAACCTCTATTTTGCTTTTAACAGCCCAGAAGTTGGACAGATTTTTTTGTTGTTGTTATGTAATTATTTCTAGGATGGTGTTAGCACACTTTCATGCCTGCATAAGCCTGGTATATACGTGACTGCACTAAAGGCCCCTGTATCTCGACAGGTCAACCAATAAATAATGAGAATGTAACTTGTTAATATTTGAACTAAGTTAGAAACTATTTCTGTGGTGACATCATACCTAGCCATCTTTTCCAATTCATTATCTTAGTCCAAGAAAGCATTTCAGCTTAAAAGCAAAAAAAAGAAAAAAAAAGGAAAAAAGAAAGTAAAATGAAAGAAACAACCGAGAGAGCGTTTTGTTAGTAATAAAGCAGATTTTAAATTCCAAATTAATTATTTTTGACATTAGTTTAGTATTGCAGAGATTTTTGAATGATGCAATGATCATCAGAAACAACTGTGCCCACAATTATCTCTAAATGGAGTTGTTACTGGTCATTAGCTCAGAATACCACACTGACACAGCTAAGACTCATAATCCAAGTCAAACACACACAAGTAGGAGAACTAAGAAAGTGTAAGAATAGTATTAAAGGATTAAGAAAATTCTAGAAAAAAGTGGAGTCAGTGGCAAATACCTGTAATTGTTTTTGAAGTTTGACTTTTCAATAGAGACAATCCCAAGGAGAATTTAGAAATGCGAACATATTTTGCAAAATATTTACTTGCAGCACAGTGCTTTTGTATTGAAAATCAACTCACCTACCAAATATATTTTTTTTTAAGCATAGTTTTTTACATCCCACAATTCACCAGGAGTCACCAATGCTCCCAAAGCCACGTTCTTTCACACTGGTGGAATTGTCTTATAAGGCACAAGGAGAGAAGAAATAATGGGGCCTGGAACGGCAGCCTCATGTTCTGCCCTCTGCAGCCAGGATGCACTGGCTTTTTTCTAGAATTTATGCTTTTTTTCTCCTATACCACATCCCACATGTCTCTTTACACTTTCTCATTGTTTCTCCATCTTCTTTCCCTTGTAAAGTCTTGCATCCTCCTTCCACCTCAGTCTCTTTATAGCAGCCCTTTTACCCCCTCCATCTTTCCATTGGTTTATTTTCTCACCATAATGAAAGTGGTTGCCAAAGCTGCAAGCTGGTTTGGCCTTCCCAGTGCAGAACAGTAAGAAAAGGAGGCATTGCTATGAGCCTAATGACAGCTATTGCTGCTGGCAAAGGCAGGAACTGCAGTTAGATTTTTAAGAAGATTAAAAAAAAAAAAAAAAAAGGAAGGAAAAAAAACCAGGAGAGGAAAAGAGAGGAAGAAATTGTTTTTTCAGCCCAGCTATTTGAGAGATAATTGCTGTAATTTTGTCTCTCCTGAATCTTCTCACTAGGCAAGCCTACTGAGGAAGGCAGATTTCTAGTTCTTAAAAGTGCAATAATTCACACTTTTCTAGAAGAAGTTTTATTAGTTTGAAATTTACATTTGACCATTTCTAAATTCTAGGACAAGACTAAAACCAGAAAAAACATCAAAAAGAGAAACAGAAAGATGGACTGACAAGAAGGAACATCAAACCATGTAATGCTGGAAAAAAGAAAAGGGGAAAAAAAAAAGACTACAAAGATTTTCACTTTGTCTGGCACAGTGTTTTAATGTTTTTTAAATTGTTCTGTATTTTCACAGCTTCAGCTGATATTTCTGAAATATGGAATTTGCATTTTCTAGGTGGGGAACGCTGCCAAAGCTGTTAATCCCAGCCAGATGTAAAGTTGCACCACTACATTGTGATGCGGCTCTTTAAAAACAACTTTAAAGGATAAAAAACCCCAACAAAACAACCACCCAACAACCACCACAAATATTCACTAACCCATATGGTCAATAATTGCTGTTTAATAGTCCTCCTATTACAAACCTAAAAAGCAGCAGCCAGAATTACCAGTAGAGTATTAATAAACAGGAATGAGTTAATAGTGCATAAAGACCTTCTAGTGGAACAGTGGGGGAGTTGAATATTCTTTTCTTAAGTCAGCTGTAAGTAATTACTACATGGTGTGCTTCTGACTATTACCATAACAGAGCAATTGGACGTGAAGAATGGATAATAGTATGGACATGGAGGTATTTTTAGAATATCAGCAGTGAGGCAGGTAAATGCCCTACTCAGGCACAAACCTTTAAATAAGTTTAAATAACTTTTCCTAATGACACCTAGCCTGAGCAGAATTTTGAAAAGATCAATCTAATAAATTATTTAAAGTAACTTTATAAAGACATGTCTGTGATATGTAAATAAGGGAAACGGCAAAAAAATCCCACGCAGACATTAAGCAAGCAGCCAGCATTACAGTAACTACATAATCACAGGTTTCTCTCCGTTTCTTTTAGAGTAGTGCCTTCATCTGTTTGAATGCAGACTGTGCTTCGCTCGCTTCCATTGGCTGCCCAGGTGAAAACTAAAATATTCAAATAAGAACTATAACTGTGATTGCAGGAGTTGTGGGTTCTCTACAATTGAGTTAGTCGTCCTCAGTGATTTAATGATGCATATCATTTATTTTAAAATATTGTTATAGGAGCATTCACTGAGATGCAGCTTCCTGTTCAAAGGACTGTCCATTATGTTATGCAGCAGGGCTTTTCATGTACAACTGCAGGCTGAGATATTGTCTATCGACACAACATATGCTCTCAGATAAAAAACAGCTTGAGACTTTTGATTCAGAGAGTAGTAATTTTGAAAATGCACAGAAATATAATTTAAGGAATATTTTGAATTTTTCAGGCTATAGGTCTTTCTCCTGCTATGTTGCTACACAGGGCAGATGTTGATTTTTCAATTTGCAGGTTTGTTAAGCATCATGGAATGTTTTGGTTCTCAATCAAGAATATTCTTCCCAAGTGGTTGCAAAGTCCTATGCCTGAAAATAACTGCATGTCCTTTTTGTTTCTTAGCAGCACGTGTTCTGCATTCAGTAGAAGCATAAAATAGATAATGTGATGCCATTTATTGGACCAGTATATAAGTTTTAAGCCACAGGATCTCAGAATGCAATGTATTTGCAGATTATGTCCTACAAACACAGTTTATGTAAGACAAGAGGCAATTCCATTTACAGTCTGTCATACTAACAGTTCTATTCAGAAAATTAGTAGATATCATACACTATGACATCCTCGGTATTGTGTCCATCCACTGATGTGCCGTTACATTGGTCAACTACCAATGATCTTACAAAAGCAAGAATCCTCGCATACATAATTTTAATGATGAACAGGATAGCAGGTGAAAAATATGGGCATATATGTTCCCTCTTCTCCAAATTCTTCATTTATAATTTGCATGCATACCAACAGACAGGATAAAATAATTTTGGCTCCAATTTTGACAAGGGAGATTGTGATACTGAGTTCCCCCACAGTATTTGCTATTTTCAACAGCAGTTTATGACTAATCTGCTGCAATGTCATTGATATTAGTCCTATATTTTCATGCAATAATCAGATACAGCTATAGAAATCACATTGTGCCAGATCCACCTCTGCATAAAGTTGGTGACTTCAGGGCATTTTATCAAGATGGGTTTGGCCCTTTGCAGTCTTCTGCCCCATTAAATCTGAAGATTATGTGTTGTTTTTAGTCAGTCCACTGTTATCATAACGGAGAGCTGATGTTATAATGTGGGTCAAACAAACAGCTAATTGTTCATGGGCATGGCTTGAGCAAAAACAGAATGGAGAGGCTGAAGACGTTAATAATAGTACTTGGTGCGATTATAATAGATAGCTTCTATCAGAGAATTTAAAATCACTTTGCAAGCTTTGCAAGCGCATTGCTAAGTGTTTCTGATACTCCCATTTGAAAGTGAGACCATCATCTTAAGACCATGCTCATACATTTAGATACTGGAGCAGTGAGAGTTTAAACAATCAAGAAAGCAATACATGATAAAAGGCAAGCTTTAGAGAATCATGCTAAATGAGCCAACTTGGAATCAAAGCAAAAGTTTCTGAGGGCATTTTTAAACAAACAAGCTAAATAAAAAGAAAACAAGTAGACAACATTGAAAGAATAAAAATTGCATATGGATAAAAGTTGGGGTTTTTTATTTTGTTTTAGTGGGTTTTTTTTCCCCAAAATTAAAACAACACATTTTCTGCTTTCTATCATTTTTCTGCACTACTGTGCATCTAGTAACTGCTTTTGCAAAAGGATGGCAGAGAGAAACCTATGTGCATGGTTAGAGCTCCCCAATCAAGACCAGGACTCGTCACAATGTGCTGGATTGCAGGAGCAGACTTTCAAAATGTAAGCAGTTTCAAGCAAAGGACTGACTCCTCACATGCCTAGAAAGGGTTTAGGATTTTTCTAGTACTGTAGACACGCACACTTTCATACTTACACACATGTTTATTAGAATATTAAACAATAATACCCCAGGCTATATCCTGTATGGAAAAATTCTATGGAAAGTTAGAGACTTAGAGTCTTAAATACGCAAGGCAGAGAAAGGATGAGAAGGGAAACACAAAGAAAAGTGAAGCAGTGACACAGAAGTCACAAAATTGCAGCCAGAACCAAGGTCACTCAAACTGACTCAGAAACTGATTATAGGTAGAATAAATCTGCAGCTCTGGAGCTGACATGGGAAGCGGGGGACAGGGGGAGGCTGTGGCAAAAGTATGAAAAATAAGGTGACTTAACACTGCTGAAAAAGTTTCAACACACAGAAAAACAATACAAAAACTGATCTAAAAAATTTTCAGCCAGAGATGAAGGCACAGAATGGACAAGATCACGGTAGTTGCAAAGACAACCATTTTTCTCATTTGGTAGATAGCGTTACAAAAATATTATTGCCCAAGTTCCCTGCATCTTTCCATTCCTCAGCCACCTTTAAAACTTTAAAGTTTTCCAGTGTGACACACTGGCCTTACATCTTCCAGCTTAAAGTGGAATCACTGAATCAATTGCTATATGTAGAAGTATTTGGGTTAAAAATTACACACTTCCATTACACATTTCTACAACACCAAACTTCCAGAAGAATCCCCAAGTCATCTCAGACCAAAACACAACTTTGATCAAGATATCAGTCTCTCCTGTCCCTGCAGTGTCCCTTGGATATCTCTTGAGAAAGTACTGAGCATATTCAAACCTCCTTCAGTGATGGGCTCAGTGCTAAGGTGTTTAAGGTCCATGATTACGTATCATTTCCTTAAAATGGACAAATGTTGCTCTTGCTCTTGAATGAGATAGTGAAATGAAACACTTTTTAAAAAAGAGTCTGCGAGCTGAATCATTCATACATAGCTGCAATTGTTATTCATATTTCACTGGCATTTCAAGATCTCAGGCAAAAGTGGGACACTGGTCTCGGAGCTTGTATCAAGAGACATCACCTTCCCCAAAGAGCTTTCAGTTAGACAAGACACACACACGGGAGGATCGATAGGCCAAAGCCAACTGTATGAGGTACAACAAGGTTCAGTCCTGGGTCCTGCACTTGGGTCACAATCCCATGCAACACTACAGGCTTGGGGAAGAGTGGCTGGAAAGCTGGCTCAGCAGAAGAGGACTTGGGGGTGTTGGTTGATAGCTGGCAGAATATGAGCCAGCAGTGTGCCCAGGTGGCCAAGAAGGGTTATCAAGCATTGGAACAGGCTGCCAGGGAAGTGGTTGAGTCACCATCCCTGGATGTATTTAAAAGACGTGTAGATGTGGCGCTTAAGGACATGGTTTAGTGGTGGACTTGGCAGTGCTAGGTTAACAGTTGGACTTCATGATCTGAAAGGTCTTTTCCAACCTAAACAATTCTATGATTCTAACTATATGGTATCCCTACCCAGTACTATGAAAAGCGAGCAATTTGTCCAAACATGGAGCCTTTATAAAATATGTGAGATAGACTGTCAAAGGGTGATGAAGGAAGAACTTCAAAGATCACAACAATTTTTAATTTTATTCACCCACCTATGTTTATGTCTTATATAAACTAAGGGCTGCAAAGAATCACCTTCTGTCCCCACTTTTGCAAACAGTCACTTAGGTTAGTCATATATCAGATAATATTTTTTTTGAACAGAGTAATAGTTTTGCAAGCTGAACTGAGAAGCAGATATTCTAGCTGCAAAAAATAACACAGCAACCTGCCGATCACTGGGCAGAGGTCTTTAGCTGAGATGGTGCCTCCAAGTTTATCAAACACTTCTGCCCATGAACCTGCATCAAAGTTGCTTTGACCACATTAATCTCAAGTCAGCTGCTTTTCATTTATGCCTCAGCTTCACCAAGACACAATATCAGAGAAGGTGGTGATCCGAGGGGATAGGCAATATTGACATAGTAATGAAATTACAGCCCATAACATTTTGTGGTCTGTGCCCATGGTTTCAGCTAACTATTGAGTAAGATCAGTAACAGTCCTGGGCTGCCTGTGTTAGAAGAGCAATTTAGAAAAAAGGAAAGAATGAGAAATTTTTGCAGCTCTTCTGAGCAATCTCTGAGGAGAAACATAGTCGCGGTCTTTGCAGGCGCCTAGGTTTGGCTAACAAGCATCCTGTCTCCCACAGCCCACATCGCATGGGGTCTTGATCAATTTGTTCACTATCTGGAAAAGTTATGTCAACCAGCAAATGCTCAAAGAACAGTAAATTTACCCAAGACCTAATAGGATCCGGACAACAGGATACGACCTGTACCCAGCTTTCTGCCTCACTCCTTTCAGCCTTGCTGCACGGATGATTCAACTACCTGCGTTTCAGAGGTAGAACTGCTGTAAATTAAGAGAAAGCAGCATTGTTTTGGGGTACCCACAATGCTGAGCTGAGCATCCCAGTGTGTGGACAGCCAGGGGTTAGACAAACAGCAAGGGCTATCACACACTGCAACAGTTCCCAGTCATCCATCGGGGACCCCCAAACCACCATACCATTTGCAAAAAGGCATCACTCTCCTATTTCAAATAAGATTTCCACATTTTTACTACTGCTTTTTGTTGGACACTGATTCATCATGTATACTTGCCATTCATCCCATACACTGCACAGTTGTGTGTATGCTGTGACTCAAAACTACTTCTAGAAAAGCAGTTTTGTTTCAAGTCCAACTTCTGATTTCCCGCAGTATCAGTCATTAACCGAGCAAAGCTGACACTGGCTTAATTTATTGGAATGTAACAGCTATGCCTCATTTTACTTGCTTGCACTGACATGATGACCTGGAAATATTCCCACCTCTCGCTACCATTTTTTTTTCCTGTTTTTTCTTCATCTGCTTGAAACATGCACTGCTTTCTCCCCTTCTGCCTTGCTATCATTTCTACTCTCCAAACACACTTTTATTCTTCTCCCACTTAATTCATCCTTCATAATTACATATTCCCTTAAGATCCTTTCCTATTAGCCAGGTTTCTTAGTTACCCCTAATGGGCCATCCACTCACAGGTACCATCATTTGCCAACCTGATCACATTTCTTCGTATACTGCAGTTTGACGGGTAGTTTTCATTTTCTGTTAGCTGTTCACGAGGTACCATTTTTCTTAGGCTGTCCCCAGACTGCAAAGGTTCTCGGTGCCTTTACCAGCAGTGAGGAGATCATCAGAAGACTAAAAGTTGACAAACCCTTCCCAAGCCTTGCCAGAGACACATAGTTTGGTACAAACCTTGTCGCTTGCTCAGTTGGGCCTGTAATGGCTGCAGAGAGAGTATCTGAAGTTGGGAGAAACAGTCAGGCCTTCCAAAAGTAGAGAAAACTCCTTTTATTTTTATGTTATTGCTGGCTTTTATTAAAAAATATTGTTAAAACCCATCCTGTTTCTATGGAGAGGTTCAAATTCAACAAAACAGAATTTTCTGATGGAAAACGTTTCATCATAAAAAACATTAAGCCAGTTGTACTGATAAATTTCTACGTTCTTTTCCTGACTAGAGCCAGGGACAGCTATATGAATCTTTGCTGAGGAAAAGGAGTTCCTGAGTTGGAAAAAGGCAAGGTGTTCATTCTTCCTTGGAATTATGAGCAAAGCAGCAACTGATTAACAGTGAAGGCAGTATCAAGATAGATGTATGATAAGTTTCAGCACAGAATTAATTTCTATGGGTAAATACGTATAAATTCCTTACAGTAATAGAATGCGCTGCAAAATTCAACAGATTTCTCACCGTAATGGTGTAAATAATCAAGGAATATATTAAGGAAGAATAACAAGAGAAAGACACTGAAAAATATCTTTCAAAATTTCCTTTACTGACTACAGGATGTTGCTACAGCAGTAGACCATATATTAAATTAATCCAAAATTTTTAGACTAGTAGATACAAGGAAGCAAAACCCTCACTATCTGACTTCAGTAGATCTATATCAATTTGCAAATTCTGAGTATTATCCTAATCACTTTAATGACAAGAAAGAGAGAGGTACCAAGTATTTTAGTGAATGTCTCACAGAAAAAAATTTAGTAATTTTCAATGTGAAGCCTTTCAAACTTCTTGAAAGAAGGGCTACAAATCCTGAGGGGGGGATAAAATTCCAAAACCAAAATGCTCCCCTGCCCCATCCTCACATGGACTGCTAAAGCAGTTCAAAATTCATGAGAAGTGAGCATGCAAAATCAACCCTGAAGGCCAGAATTGACCATACTCTGAATGAGGACACTTCTTAGAAAAAAATTTAAGATTTAATCTACCTAAAGTAGAGCAGTCAATTGATAGCCTGTTTGCCACTGACTTCACTTATTCAACAGCAACAAAAATAATGCAGCAATTACATTCATAAATGAAATACTATATGTAAAGGATTAGCTCAAGCTTTTTGAGCTGAATTGTACTCTCTAAAAGCCACACAGCCTGCCTAAAAAACTCTAAATAAAAAGTCTCACTGGCATGCACTATTTATTGGTGTTTATAGAGTGCCAGTACATAAACAAATATTTTTATATTTTTCTGCCCCTCAGTATTCCAGTCTAAGTTTCTAATAATGACATTAAGCAGTTCCTAAATTAAATGCTACTACACTATTTCCCAAAATTGTGAAAACAAAACAGAGCAAACCAAAATACAGCAGCATTTTTTAAAAGATGTAATGATCAGCAAAAACGATGCATAAAGCCATTATTTTTTGCTGGGCTTTGTTGTGACAGTTACCATGGCTAACCCATTAACATATTTGCTGTACAAGTATGGTCATTCTACGGCCTTAATTAACTTTCAAGTGGAAAGTGCTGTGGCTTACCACTTATTAAATATCCACTACAGTAAGTTACAGTTTTACCCTTCCAACCTCACTTAGCCAAGACACCTAGAAGAACCAGCTTTCTATCTGACTATAATTTTGTAATTGCTTTTTACTGAAATTATGTTGAAACTGGACCCCCTATGTAAATGTATTTTGCCTGGTTCATCTGAAATTGGCCACCCCTAATCAGATCTGGTTGATATTTGATTGAATAAGTGGAAAATTAAGTTTCTCTCTGATAATGCTTTGCTTTTTCCTCCCTTTCATTATTTATAATGTAGGCATTTTTTTGTTGAAATTTGAAAGCATGCCCCCTAGAGAACAGCAGAAGACAGACACATTGGAAAGGCTGCCTTGAAAGCTAATCTACTTCTAGTACAACACACAAACAGTGTAGTTACACCAAGCAAAGCTAATTTCAGCAAGCACTTTATTCATGAAGAAATCATTGCTATTTGAGATTTAATCGAGTCAGAATTAGGTTTTGTGATTAGCTAGGCTGAGCTGTTAAGGTATAGTCATAACGATATCATTATTTCCACACACCCATGTGGCATGAGCATCGTCAAGTAGCGTAACGTTCTGTATGTTTAAACTTGTATACTGCCAGCTAAAAGCAACTGAATCCACCTCCATCAGGCGTTCCACTGAGTATAAAATAGGACTTGAGTTCGAAGAAGAAATACTTCTACAAAGGGAACACGTGAAAAGGCCACAGGAGTGTACAACTGAAAAATATATAAAAATGCAAATTTCCCTAAACTTCATCTTTGGATGGACTGAAGCATAAGTGAGAACTTCAACAAAGCTATAGAAAAAGATGACAGGTCTGAGTTTCAGAAATTTAAGACAGCAGTAGGATTAGACACTTTGGGTTGTCTTCGCATACATTTCTTATGGGAGTTAATTCCATTTGACATGCAAGACCAAAGCAAGATTACAGAGGCATAGCCCCATGGCGAGGTGTATGCTGTAGCTAAAAGCTAGGATTTGAATAATTGTGCAGGCTTACTCCAAGAATCAGGCGAGAACAGAATGAATGGATTATTACAAGGAACTTTGTACATTTTTAACTGCTGGACTTAATAAAATACCCTGTGTGTAAGACTGGTATTATGGTCCTCTGCACTCACTCTAGTTGAAGTTTGTGGTAGGATCTATCAAATATGAGAAAAAACAGAAGCTGTTAAAAAAGAATGTGTAATGAAGAATTGGGCAGGGCTATGCCCCACGCGATTTTCTGAGGGAAGCAAATTTGGAGAGCTTTAGTTCAAAATACTCAGGCCCCAAAAAGTTAAAGGGAATTCATTTCCTGTATAAAAGAGGGTTGAAGGAACACAAGAGATTGGATCAGAAAAATGAGGGGACAAAAAAAAGGTAAGTTTTTATTTCACTGTTTCAGCTTGTTAGCTAGGTCATTTATTACGGAGAAAGATTACTAATCCACACATCATTTTTTTTTAAATTGACCTCTTCCCTTTGTGTCTCTGGAAGCACTTGTCTGTAAAAGGAGGTAATAGCTGACTGCTCCTTAGAGTCAGTGCTGCTTAATTAACTGTCCAGTGAGAATTATTGAAATACTTATATAATTCTTATTTAGCACTCATTAAAGTGAGGGATACAAATGCTGGACAATGAGAGGTTCAGGAAGGCTTTGAAAAGAGGGAGTTAGTACTCTAATAGCAAAGAATTATGAAAGCCTGCCCATTAACGGTAACAGAGCAGACCTTTCATTTTAAAAGTCACTGACTCAGATCTGGACTTATTTGATATTTTTTAAAAAGCTCCTTCATCTAACCCTCTAGCAATAGATGATCTCCAATTCCTCCTGCCATCGCTAACCAGACTGCGCAGCAGGTGCACGGAGGGAAATGACACTTCTGCACCGCCCCATGATGGTGCCGTGGTCACAGAGGCCCACGCACCCTTGGCTGGGTTCAGCACAGCTTTCATCCCTCCAGCCTGCTAGCAGACCCCACAGACACAGAAAGCTCGTCAGCTGCTAAGAGCGTACCAAGATAGGTAAGAAAGAACCAGTTGCAATGATTTGTACCGAAACAGTATTAGCAAAGTGCACGTACTTACTTCATGCAGAACTTCCCTTGCATAAAACATGTCTATGAATACCAGTACACTACATATAAAGAAAATCTCAGGTGATGATCACTTTTGTCCTAAAAATAATCTCTATTTCATTTCAATGGGTGCTTTGGAAGCCTGCCATAAAAGGTGATGAATATCCTGAATAACTTGGCAGCTTCCAAAATGGAGATGAAGAGCCTGCTGGGTACTGAGCAACGGCAAGATTCAACACCACCTATAACTTACTCTGTGACACGGATTATGGCAATAATAGACTATTGTACAGAAAATGAGCTAAATTCATCAGTACTTTTTGCAAGACAAAAAGAACATGCATGTGCATCTTCCAGGCACAATAAAAATCTTTTTAGAAATAGCTGGCTAGAAAGAATTAATTGGCCCAATTTCAGTGTGTTTCTTGTAGCAGAACAGGGTTTACAGAGGCCATATGCCTCAACAGTTTGTCCTCAGAAAATTTACCAGCAATAGAGAACAGTGTTATCGTTGTCTTAGAGGCTTTGAAGGTTCATTCCTCCACAGAAGGTGTGCTCCGTTCCTTTCTCTAATCTGTATATTGTCACATTCCTTTCTCTAATCTGTGTATTGTCAAAAGTTCTTGAATCTACAGGAACTCACTTAGACGTGAAACTCAGATATCCTTTCTATTCATATAATGATTGAGGAAACACAAGGGAAAATAAATTGAATTATGTTAAATCTCCCAGGGAAACATAATTAAGCTGTAAAGCATTCCCTTGAAATCCTTGTATCACTCAGACTGTGTCGTCTACTACATGATCAATAATAATATTAATTAAAGACAATTATTTTGAAGGACTAGCATGAACTTTCAGCTTTTACTATGTTTTATACTATTAAAAGCTAAAGATTGTTTGGCTATCATATCTGTAAAATCCTTCTATATTTCCAGCACAAGGTTTCTAAAGCATTGTGGCTGGGATTTTTACTTTCTTTTTTGGTACCTATTGCAGTTCTTAATTCTAAAATCTGTATGTTTGTATACAGTTCAGTATACATACATTACAGAAACTACACTGAAGATAATACAAACATTACAACCTTACCCTAAAGACAGAAGCTGGCCAATTGCATTGATTATGCTGGTTTCAATTCCTCTTTAACTGGAATCCTAGGCATTAAATATTTGTACATGGCAGTTATCTTAAATGACCAACAACAACATATGTCTCCATCACGAAATCAAAACATGGCATGTACTTCCAGTTCTCCAAGCAGAAAATGAAGCAAGAATTCTGAGAGAAAAATCACAGCAGACATGGCTCAAAAAATAAAATGGGACCAGGAGATAGTAGGAATAAACTTAATTTGATACTAAAAAGGAAATAGTGCCATCAATTTTCCAAAGAAATTTTGCCATAGATGGAATTTGTGGACAAAAAGGTGAACAATAACTCTTATCAATGCAACAAAATTATGTAGAAGACAATTGTGTGGTTTTACTATCTACAGGTAAATATAAATAGTGTGTGTACATATACATGCATTTTTAGTATATATATTTATGAATATATAAAAAAGACTACAAATATATTGTGGTTTTAACAACATATCCTTGCTTATGAAGGCTCATGCTAGAAAAAAAGTATTTTTAAAAAAAGTCCCTTATGTCTTGACCAGAAAAATTAATTCAAATGAAATGGTGAAAATGACATAAAAAGCATGGCAGTTCCGAGTAAGTCTAAAATTCAATCCCAGGCATCATCCCTAAAGGGTGACCAAGACTTTCATCAAATGTCATAAGCTTTGTGCTGTGGATTTTTTTTCCCAAAGAGAACTCTCACTGGGCAAAGAGCTTCCAGTTTCACAAATGCTTGTCATAAACTCACATATACGGAAGGGAGATGGACTTCTCAAATACGAAAGCATATATTACAAAGAATACAAAAGGCTTCTGAAGAAAGTAGGCATTGATTTTGTAACACTAAATACTATTGTGAAAACCATAAATAGAGCAACAATAATCAGAAGAATACCTTGGTATTCCCGAAACCGCAACAATAAAGCAGTTGAGCAAAACAACAGGATCCAAGATGAAAATAAGTTTGGTGTTTGGTTGTTCTTTTAATAACAGAGGCATTGAGAAGGCAAATTTCAGACCTTGTGAAAGAAGGCAAATAATTTCTCCCCAAAGGCAGAGGAAAGATTTCGCAAATGAGCTTCATCCTAAAAAAGATCAGTGTTAAATATATGAAGCAAGATGACATAATGGACTGTTGCTTAAATGCAGCCACCGATAGTACCCTATTCTGAAAACTAGGCTGTGGGTAATTGAATGTAAGAGGAAGCAAAAATATAGAAAAGGCCAAGCTGAAGCTGAAGAATAAAAATGCAGTGTGTGTTACAGTATTGAGAAGAGTACAGCTCTGTAGAACTGATTAATAAGAAGAGCAGTGAACAGTACAGAGTGGATTTGCAGAGATTAGAACGTTGCAGGCTTTGTCCAAAAGATTGTATAAAGTTCTTATTGGGTTTGAATTTAAATAGGGTAAAATTTATCTAACACTATTAATGTTTCCCTTTGACCTTTAAATACATCTTCCCTCTACCTGAAAAAAAGGACACTTTAAAGTATGTTTACGCTCTACTATTTTATACTGCCTGTGCATGTGAATATGCACACATGTGCAGAGGCTATTATATTCCTTTGCACTATAGTAAGAAATCAAGAAAGCCATTACAAACAAACTGCTTTAACACTGGCAGTCAAATTCAAGAGAACATACACTTTGATAAACTCTTCAAGTCATGTTCCTGCATTAACAAGTCCAAAAATTAGAAGTACAAGATTGCATAGTAAGAACTTGGCAATTTTTGTTTCAAAGCTCTTGTGAACACTCCACTGGAACATGCATTGTAGCATGTGGCAGCAGCACCTCAGAGAAGTTTAAATCAGTAGTAAGAAATTTTTATGAAGAGATGAAACATAAAAATGGACTGGGCAGTAAAACTGAAGATAATATTCAGAAAACAGAAAACTACAGGCAGCAACAGGACACTGAGTGGAGATGGCAGCATCAGAAAAACATAACATCCAGTGACAAGTTAATGATAGAGACCATCTTTATAGACAGAATTAAATATTTAATGGATAGAATCTAAGGGAAAGACACCAGAATGCTGATTTAATTTTCTGGTTACAATGCTGCTTTCAAGATGTCTTTGAGGCAGGACTTGTATGCCTCAGCTATTATGTTTTGGAGAATTTATACCTCTTCATCATATGAGATAGAGAGTTGAGCTCAGTCTAGAAATCCTTACAGTAGCTCCAGCTAGGAAATACAGGGGTTTCTTTCCATGAAGGTAAAATATTTGCCACAGACTTAAAACCAGAAACAACCAGAGAGAAAGCCACAAGGACAAGGGTGTTCCTAAAGGCAAAGCACATAATGACTAGCAAAGAGAAGACGTTAAAATATTTAAAACTATCTGTGCAGTTCCAACAAAGAAACATGTTGTCAGCTACAGAAATGCTGGGTTTCTGTCCCTAACCTCTTGCCATTTTGGAGAGAGGTTAGAAAGGATTTTTAAGATGCAGTCATAGCAAGCCAGATTTGTCTTATCTAACTTTCCCTGTCTAAAAGGTACAAATTAGAAAGTGAACTCCCTATACAGTCAGTGGAGGGAGACAGGCATAGAACAAAGTGAATCATCCTGCAGAAGTGACCATCTCTCCTCATGGACTCCAGGGAGCTAAGAGGATTAGTCTAGAATATGGTATATGCCCAACATTAAGGGAGATAAATCCCACCTTACACACTCATCCAGAAAGCCAGAGGGCTGACCTAGCTGAATCTTACCTTCAACCAGCCTTAGCTGGTGCTCTTCTAGAGATTTTGGATACCTCTATGAATGCCCCTCTGGAGTTTAAATTTCAGGATTTGGAAAATATATATAATCTGTTTAAGAAGTGAAAAGACAAAAGAAGAAAGGACTCATTTTAAATGTAGCTTTTCCTGCCTCCATGCCTGCTCACCAATGGCTTTTCCTATATACAAAGTTGACTGAAGGGAGGGGTGGGATTGAATAACAAATTGATGTGATACAATCACATCATTCACAATCACATAATGGACTATATCCCAATTTTCAAAAGGCATAAAGTATCCTCATTAATACGATAAGTGCAGCAGTCAAATCAGTACTATGATTTTATCAGGATTTTTGACTGTACATGAATTAGAATATAAAATGCATACAGAATTTTTAATGGGAAGGCTTTAACATTCTGTGAATGTATTTCTTACTGTCATTTACATCGCATTAAAGTGAAATTCCACATAAAAGCATAAAGAGAATACTCTATGTCCTAAATTATAGTTTTTCATAGTTGTCATGTCCACATACTGAGAATTTTATTCACAAGCTGTAATGTTATCTTAAATCTGAAAATGATAAGGTATTTCTCTGTTTGTTTGGTATGGCTGGCAAGTGGAGTTGTTGCACAATAAGGTCAGATGGTCAGGATGAAGCCCACAGAGATCTTTTAGGGATGCAATTGTATTCACTGCCTGCTCTACAACAGGTTGCTAAACCCTGGACTTCTAGTTCTCATTCTCAGCAGGGTGCTAAAATTGTTACCATGTTCAGAGAGATGTTATCATCTTCTTTTAGCTCCTTTCATTTTTCCAACTTGCTTTCAGAACATTAGTTTAAACTAAAGTTTGCCAACAAGTATCTGGCTTTAATTCCAAAGGGATGCATTTAGTCCTTAAGAAATAAGTATATCATATTTCTGTATGCATTTACTTCACATTAAATTTTACCATAAAAACTAGCAATATCAATTTTTACAATCTAACCTATTTTCTCAGATCTAGTAGTTTCACGCTGCTTCAGATTTGATTAATCTCACAGAAAAAGAGCCTGTAAACTCAGATTTGTTCTATACTCATCAAACCACCTGGCACAGACTGAGTAATGTTTCTGACCAATGTATTATAATTGGTCTACATTCTTCTCAACTCTAAATGCCGTCAATTAAAACACTTTCCCCCTCCCACCCAGTGCAACTGGAAATGAAGGATTGTAATATAAGTCCTGGAACAGAAGAGAACATAACAGGCCAATGTACCATCCACAGAACAACACTCTGCCTTCTTCTGGCTGCAGCTTTTCAAACAGATGCAGGCTAGCTCCTTCTAGAGAAACAGCATGTATGAGCTTTTCAGTAGCACACTAGGAACTTCCTTAGACACTGAACACACAGGAACCCCAGAAGCTCTTGGCGGTACTCTGATATTCAAACTCGGAGTTCTTTCCCTGATGAAAACTGGTGTCCTGCAACTACAGCATCTACACATCCTTATTGTAATCTGTTACATGTATTGCACCACAGCAAAAACATATGGTTTCTGCTGCCTCTCTCCATTTGGCTGCCTTGGAGTACATGCAGCACCTCTGATAGTGAATGCCCAAACTGGGCTTACTGACCTTTCTCAGTCTGCAGTCATTCAGTTTTCTATTTCATCTACATTATGTTAGATTTCAATTTTTTATTAACATACTGGTGTTGACAAAGGCATCACCTTTGGGGGAATCAACTGTAGGATTCCAGGGCATGCCAAATAACTGCTAGATTTAAAACAGAGAAAAGAACAAAAAAGAAGAGCATGTGATCTTTCAAATTTTCCAAATATTGGATTTTAATTTTCTGTTTCTGCCACCCACCACACCTTCCCATCTCAGTAACTTCGCATTGGATCTACTGGCATCTGTAAGGACTTTTTTCAGCATATGTAGCATCTAAACATTTGGGGGGAGGAAAGATATATAGCATCTAAGCATCTGGGGGAGGAAAAAAAAAAAAAACAAACAGGAAATTTTGCTGGATTCATGGTAGAAGCAGCTACAGGTTTAGCTGCATCTCTTACCTGTGAATTTACAGATACTTTCAGGCCACAGAGTAGCAAGTATTGGCATTGCTATGTTCAGGTTCTAGTAACCATTTATCCATGCTAGGGCAGGAACATTACTTCTTGAAAGAACCACACAGACTCTTGCATATGATCCGGTGCTGGTTTTAGTACTGCATAAATCGCTAAAAGACTGAGAACTTTTATTTAGTCAATGCAAAATAAAGAGTGATACCTCCTGCAACTGCCTTTTTGCAGAGCAAACAATCTGCTACTCAGTTACAGAAAAGAAGATAGAGAAGTAAGAATGGTACTTCTGACTGAATCTGCAGGAGCAAGTTATGAAGAAAGAAAACTCCCTCCCCTCCTTTCATCTTTATCCTCGATATACACAACCACATACATCTAGGTCACTGCAAGTGTGTCTCGGGGATCGCTTTCCCAAAATTTCCTATCAAGTGACTGCACGTTACAATTGGGAGCCTCTCGTGCATGACAGTCCAACCAGCACGTTTATGTTTTCATAAAGATCCTTGTAACCTGGTGTTATGTTGCTGTCCCAAGTCTTTCTCCTTCTTGCTAAAACCATGTTGAAACCACATTTCTTTTCCCCTACTCTTTTTTTTTTTTTTTTTCCCCCCCAGACCTCTACGTTCTATCCCTCCTGATTCCAGACACTATGGAATGAGAAAATATTTCGAGTAACTTGGGGCAGGTATTTTGAAAATTATTTCTGTAGAAGTTTTTTGTCAATCCTGTAGTTAAAGTCAAGGAGTTACAGGGCTGACAAACAACTAAAAATAATATGTCCTGCTTCTGGCATGGTAGTATTGAGCATTTCACAGACAGCAGCTTACCCAGTCAGCTTTAATGTTGTTGCATTCAGAAGTTAATAATATTCAGGTTCCTGGACTGTGAAAAATCGAAGCAAAACCCAGTATATTTTGGTAGATGGTACTGCTATCTAATTGATTAACTGAATATTCATGCAACAGGTGCCACTTTCTTCTAATCCAGAAAGGAATTGGTACATTATTGTGGTGTTAAGTGGTGTGGTATCAGTTTGCAGTATCATCTTTTAGGTGAGATACGAAACAGAGATCTGATCTATAATCGTATTCATAGATCACAGGGTATATTTTAATAAGTGTTAAGGCTGGTGGGCTGTACTGGGTTTAATGTTGACTAACTCAGTTTCAACTCTAAAATCTCCTTTGCAATTTCCCTTGAACATAGAAGTCATACTCACATCCTGCTCTAAAAATGTTGTAACATTGCAGTTTATGAAGAATACTGCCATGCTGAAAGCGCTGCATTTCTCTCCCAGGGAGTGTATTCCTGCATACAGGGGCATAAGGGACCAGGACCGTTTTCAAACCTGACCTTCTAAGCTAAGCAGTGAGACAAACACACTCGAACCTAAGTTTGGAAATGAAGTTTGTGCTACTAAAAGGTTATTTTACAGTTCTTTAGTGTGAAAGACAATACATAAATATGGAACATTTCATGAGACAAAGCTACAGAAGCAGTGTTTTATAATTTTAAATATAATCTCTTTTGTCCTTCAGCATCTTTCAGTTCTTCCTATGAATGCCTTTGGCTCTAACGAGATATAACAAATCAAATAAACATGAAGAAAAAAAGAAAGAATTACAAACAAATGGATAACAATCATTTTTACACATACAAAATGTACAGTATGTTGATGAGTTAGTCTGTTTCTATCAGAAATTCAGTGTGCATATATGATAAATCTGATCAGCTGTTTGCATGTAGAAGATATGTAAGTCTTGTCTTTACTTGAAGTTTTCTGATTAGGATTTTAGGTATTATTTCTGATGTTTTTTCAGATTGACATCCATGGTCTACTTTGATAATGAATACCCCAAGAGAGCACACAGACAAGACTGGGTCTTAGAAGCTAGGAGCATTTCAATCAAAGATGGTTTGTTAATAATAAAGTAAGAAAAAAAGCCATTTGCTTCTTTTGCAGTGACTGCAGCGCTGACCCTCTCTTGGTCCTGCTAGGCCTGTCTGAGCAACAGCAGAGTTCAGTGGTAATTAAAGCAACAGTGTTGTGAAAAAAGTGTGAATTACTTTTACAAGAAGACTTGGATGTTGCTACCGACTGACAAAGCACAGCAGGAGAACTCTGCTGGATATTAAAGAGCTATGGTAGTCACTGTATTGTAAGGTGGCTTTTCAGCACAATGCAAAATTGTGACTTTTCACAAGTTTATACCTCAGGAACCATTTGAGTTATCGGCTTAAAATTTAGTATGTTTTATAAGGCACACAGCAGACACCATAAATGTGTCACACTTGGTAAAATCCGGTCCTGTTTAAATTATGTACACCCTAAATTCAATTTTTACCCTTCAATTATGACTTCACTGGGTAATTATTGCAGTATTACAGCCTGGACTGTTGTGCAAAATTACAAAAAGGGCTACATATTCAGACATCTCTCAGCAAATTATTGCAGTGTCAAATAGCCTGAATTTCCATTTTTGACATTTTTAAAACTAAAAAGCATAGCACCTCACATTTTTGGCATTGCACAGAGAATATATACCAGGTATTATACAGCAGCCCTGTACTGTATAAATATCCTTTTAAGACAACATGGTTCTGCGAGGCAACACAAAGGACCAGTTCTGACAAATGCTTCACTATCTCAATGTTTCTTCTATAGTCATCGGAAAAAATGCATGTTACAGCAGTTCATTTTATTTGTTAGCGTGCAGTGAAAACAGGGGATGGATCCTGAAGCTAGTTTCGTACATATGTAGATCCGGTAAAGAAAGCATATACAAATACAGCTATTCCCATTATTCTGAGAAAATAAAGGTTGGAATTCAGCCTGATAATCCACAGAATAAAGGGAGGGAATCTTCAACACAATGTGATGGTGGTGTCCTTCAGGGTGTGATATGATTTGATTCAATAGTCAGTACAGTGGTTTCTGAATTAGTTTTCAGTACAGCGTGAAGAATTTATATAGCCAGCAATATAAAATTTTCATTTTAAGATTTACTTAAGAGCTTGAAACAGCAAATAAGGATTTTCTAAATATTCATTCAGCTCCTATTTCAAAAAAAATCTTGGACCTACTCTGAGCAGTCCAGCTAATTAGCAATTTACACAAAAATCATAAAGAAGAGGGTATTTACTTGCATGATCTTTCAAAATGAAGCTTAGCACTTTTGTCCCAGTAGATGAACACAAAAGTCCAACAGAATTATGAAAAATCTATTTATGAGTCTAGGACCACAGTCATATAAAGAAACGTAGTCCAATCTCTGATGTTATCCCTGGGGTTAGAAGCCTCATTACTCAATACAAATTTTTCCTTCCCAAATTTTTTAAAGACAGTTGATGTGTGCTCTTCACTATTCTAGAGAATAAGGCAAAGCCTGGGTAGCCCATAGGGAAAATGCTACACATACACTCAGTTTTGCAGTCTCAGGGTTAACCCTAGACAAATCACTGTACACTATTTGGCAGCAGTTTGACAGAAGTAGTCCTTCTGTTAGTACAGCAGTTCCATAAACTGCGTTCATGGATTCTTGTAGTGCAGTGAATCACTCTGTTGTATTAATCTAATATCAGAATAATAATTTTCCTAAAGTTTTGTTACATCAAAATAAAACCACATATTTCAGAACCCCCACAGCTGGGGGGTGGGGTGTGACTCTGCAACACACAGCTGTCACAGAATAAAGGAATCAAGAAAATGCAGAAAATAAAAGTTGGAAGAGGAGGGACACACACACACAAAGTCTCAAAGAATCTGAGGTTCCTTCTAGTATATGTTCAAATGGTGGGTACTGTTTACTGCACCTAGACAATGAATAGCACAAAAATATTTCTTAATATTATTCTACCTGGGTTTTTTTTTTTTCTGGATTTCTAGATAGGCAACAGCCCCCCTTTGTTCAACCTTTTCTATGTCTCTTAATGCTTAGGTAGTTCTTAAGACCTGATGCAAGTCTTTTGTGCTAGGAAAAACAAGAAAAGCTTTTTACATTTCAGAAATACAGTTCAAAACAATAAACCTTCACCTAAAAACTCAAATGCCCTGTTATCGCTCTCAGATATATACACAACTGTACATAAAAATAATCAGATCTCCAGCATCAGTACTGTAAACACAATATCAAAACAAATGTCCATGAAACTAATCCCTTTAACCACCACTGACTCCTATGCTGCCCTGTTCATACCCATAAATAATTCTGTCCTTGAAATGAAGACTTTGAACAATGCTTTTTTGACTAACTTAGAGTTAACAAGCCTTTGGTGTCTGTAAAAATGAGACCAAATATGAAAATACCTCACTCCCCCTAACATAGCATCTTTTCTTTTAGTTTTCATTCAAGGAAAGCATGATTTTTGTAACGATCCAGCAAAAGATTTGATGATGTGCTTAATATTAAGCATATGTAGTTGTTCATTTGTTTAAGTGCTTTGCTGGATGAAGGTCAGAGTGTTTTGAGCCTTAAAAGATGAAACCTAAATTTTGCTTCCCACCCTGAACATAACCAAACTAATATCAAAATCGATCAAATCAATGCAAAGCTTAGTGCTCAATTTAGGACATGGGATACTTGGTTAGTCAAGCCTCTTTCTTTGCCATAACATCATGAAAGCCACAGAACCTGCATCTGGAATTAACATAAAACGACGTGACTGCTTGCTTTCTCCCGTGACAGATGGGTAGTCTCAAAATTACAGGTTGGAGCCACCATTCCTTGCTTACATGTTTAAAAAGGGTGAATCGCATTATTAACTAAGGGGCTGATGTGGCTGTTTATTCCCAGCCACAGTCACATGGCAGAGGTTAGGGTATCAGGAGGTTAAAATCCTTGTCCCATCAAAGAAGTCTTTATGTGTTTACTCCAGCAGCTGATTTTCATTTTGAGGGAAGCTGCTTGTGCTCAGTACCTGACAGAAGTGGCCCATGGAGGAAAGGTTCCTTGAGCATGACTATTTGTGTGAGTAGAACCGGCTCACCACCAGAAAAGTCACATAATCAGCTACTTAACTTGAAAGGCCAGTACACTCTACAGAACAAAACCAGCGAGCAATGTGTCCAATTAGTAACAAAGACTCAGTTGCTTTTGGATCACATTTTATATCCTTCTCTTGCTATGTGAAGAGAAATGCAACAGATACAAATGCATGTGACATGTCAGTCTTCAACTCTCTTTGTCAAATGGAAACAATTACAGCACAATTAAATGACAATCCCATGCTAAATACATTGAAATGAAAACAGACTTTTACAGCATCATTCCAGTCACATTCTCTAGCAGTTGGTTTATCACTTAGCAGTACTGCTCTGCTAAGCCGTTATTCTTTGCTTGCTTTTTGATCAATTTTACAGTTAACCTGAACTTATCTGATCAATCAGATCTTTAGATATTCACAAGCTCAACCTTAGAAAGAGTCAGAAACCTTAATTTAATTATTTTCCAGTGGGCCCATATGAAAGTGTGCATATAAAAGCCAGTATTCACACTACTCAATTGTTTTCTTCAGTGGTGAGAACAGTATTTATACTGTGTGACCTTTACAGAATAGAGAAGTAGTAGAAATACCTTTGATTGCTGTTTACGTGTAGACATATGGATTCTGAGATGTTACCAGGCAGTTCACATACCTAAAGAACTTTCTCTATATGTAACAATTCTGATTTCTTCTCAAGTAGGAAACAAAATTTTCTTCTTTTTTTTTTTCCCCTCCGTTTCAAAAAGAGTTTATGGTAGTGCCCCCTTGTCTCTGAGCAATGTAATTCTCTGATGCTAAAAACATAAAGTCCCTACATACAAAGAGCTCTGGCAGAGATTAATTGTGAACTCAAACAATGACACACTTAGATTCAAAACACAGTATTGAAACCTGTTTCTGTGCAAGCAGATGACGACCCATGCAAATACAAAATTTGTTTTCTGAGAAGTAGGTGGAAATGGGCATTCCTAACATTGAAATCAACTAGAAAAGTCGGGCAGAAAAAGCTTTCCAAGACAAAATTAGTCTACCTTATAATTCCTTTCAAGGGCAGAGGTGTAAAGAACCAAACCTGCCAAGTTCTGAATACTTCTTGAATGGTACTAACCATCTCGTGTTACTTTTAAGTTCAGTGTTGCCTTTCCTGACCTGTCAGCATCAGCCCCAGAATCAGAAGGAGGAGGGGAGGCAGGAAAGATGAAAAAAGAGAGAATGAGAAAATAAAATCAATGCCTTTTGGGTATAATCTTCATGGACTGAGCAAACATGCCACCTTTAAAAGTCTGAGAGCCTGCAGCTGTTCACTGACTGCGATTCCCTTACTACAGGTAGTACTAAATAATACAGGGACAAATTGCCATGTGAGAATATAAGACCTAATTATTTTTCTTCCTCAAATCAGCTAATAAAACATAAGACTTAAGTATGATCACATGACTGAGAAATCAATTTTTTAAAATGAAACAACAGGTTAGGAATGCATTACCACTAAAATCTTCCGCCTGCTCAACAATGTATACAAGAGTATGTTCCTAAAATACAATTTTTAGATAGATACAGATAGAACATGGGGGTTCTGGGTGACATTCCGTCACCACTAGCACACCTTTTAATTAGTATGTAATGAACGCACTTATCACTGACACCGCATCTTTTGTCACGTTAAACTGTTGAGATTTTCTGCTATAACTATCAAATACACAAAATAGCTGTAATAAACTGATCGCTCAGCAAAGTTACCTAAGTAAAACCTGTAGCCCTTTTACTTACAATATTCCCTTGTAGTGCAAATATTGATGACTTCTCAGTCGCTTGGGGAACTAACACACACAAAAAAAACCCCTAAACAAACAAAAAAAAGAAAGATGAACATCTGGAAAAGTGAAAATAAATAAATGGATGTCTCAGTATCAGATAATTATCTTTTTTCTAATATGTGCTGTGTCTCAACATTGACTTCATGAGCTAACAATCAAATACACTCCCCTACTAGAACTCATAGAAAGCCTCCAGTTTTCCCCAAGAAAACAGAGATCATGCCTTTCTATTACATTACAGATAAAATAGTTCATTCTCACCATACTAGCCTGAAAATATTACACTATAAAAAGTACATTTGATTTTAAAAAGTACCTATGGATTTTATAAAATGAAGGTACAAGCACTTAAGTAAATTACAGTCTTTGGTGTTCACAAATTGCAAGATGTGCAGCAGATATGGGTGAGTTGAAAAGATCGTTTGTAACTTATTTTTATTGTGTCATGTGTCATCCTAACAAGGTAACTTTAACAATTAGACACTGCTGTAAATTAACACCTATAATAATTTCCCTTCCAACCTGGATTTAAAGTGGGATTAAGGGACAACAAGCCTTCTACACACAGGACCTCACCTTTCTGCCAGCAAATAAAAGAGACTCAGTCCATTCACCGACAAGCAAGAAGGCGATAGAGAATATGCAGAGGCAGCATAATGTGAGTTTATGTCAGAGGCAGTGTGCCTGTGACTACAAGTGAACAGCAAAACCCCTAGTGATCCGCAATCATATGAGTGGTATAATTTCCTGTAGAGACACTGCTGTTGGTCTCACCACTTGGTTGCCTCAGCTAATCACCTCATTTGCCTGCTTTGGCCATTTGGTGAGATAAAGAATGAGGCACAAAGGGGTGGCAAAGTATGGTGGCACCGAGGGAATGAAAATTAAATGAAGATATGCGAGCTTAAACTAACAAGAGTTAGTACGGTATTGTCTAAACTGCTTTTTTGCCTATGCAGGCCCAGTATATGAAGAGGTATGGCCCCAGTGCAACGTAATAGCTCTGACAGAATATCCCAGTGCAATTAGATGCACAAAGTTGTGCTTTTCCCCAGCAGTAACAAAACTCTTAGTACTAGCATGTCTCAGAACATGAGTCCTAAGAAGCATCAGTGGGCAGAAACTTCTGCACGTGGATATGCACATAAGCTACAAACACGTAGACTATGAAAACACAGATGATGACACGCAAAAATTAATATTAAACACAATCTATTAGGATAGTCATCAAATTATGATGCAAAATGAAGACTACTCCTCTACCACTTCAGACAGACAGTTCTCATTTACTCAGAGAGATTCTTAGCATTAAAAGAAAAGCAGAGAATAGCAATCTCACAGCAACTCCCCTCTTGATCGGCATAAGCAAGTGTGATTCTATGGCAGAGCAGGGACTTTACCCTGAACTCCTGAAATACTTTCTATGGGCCAACTGCGCTGCTCAGCCTTCAGGGCAAGGCATATTACAGGCTAGTGCTGAGCGAGCAGCACATGTGTTCAGTGTGAGCTATGCCTTTAAAGCAGTTCTTTTGTCCTGTCTGCAAGATGAATGTAGTTTGCTGAAACTGAGTTTCTTTAGCCCAGTTTGTATAGGTCTGGTGGCTGGCAATATCTGCAGCCAAGTTTTGTAAGGTACAGCTCTTGAAGGTATCTCATATACTAGTGTAAGTGGTAAGTAAAATAAGAAGAAAATGATGACATTCTTCAAGAAACAGCTTTAGGTCCTTGAAAATGATTATTTCGGTTTGCCTGCAACTGTAAAAATGAGTTTCAGGTAATAGCTTTTCTTTTATATAGTAAATGATAAATGAGCATTTAAACATTGACTCATCCACCAACGAAGATATAAAGAACATAAAAACTCACTGTGCTAACAGGGAGTTTGAGGACTAAAGTCACCTGATTTTTCAACCTGGTGATTACACCATAAGGATGTTCATTTGTCTTTACTTCCACTCCAGTGTTCCAAAAAATATATATATTTCCACCAAAGACAATCAACCCTTTTAGCTTCTGTCATTTATATTTCTGCACCAACCCCCACAAGAGTCTTCTGTTCAAAGTTCATGGGTCTTTTATGACCATAAAAACTAACTGGAATATTCTGACCTCAGGATATCTACAGAGAGCAAAAATACTAAAAAAAACCCGAAAAACAAAAAACCAACCTCCTTCAGTGTTGCCCCTCACTCAGTATAGAATTAAATAGTCTAAGAAAAAAATCCTTTGAAAAAAGTGTGTTATCCACTTTGATTACCAATAGCAGTTCACACAATTGGCTCCTCTTTTGGTCTCAATGTGACAAGAATGAGAAGTAAAATCATTATGTTGGGTCCAAGATCTTTCAAATGGGGTGGGGAAAAAAAAAATCTAAGCCAAAATAATAGAGTATGAGGAGGGAGTTTTCTGATTATTAGCATGGAAGTTCTCATTTTTTCCTGGAAAATACCTTTCCAAAGCTTTATAATGAACACTGATATGAGAGAACTCCAACAGCACAAACAGACGTTCACCTCATAATAACTATTATTTAACAGATCAGCTGAATTTTAACATTTCAAGAGACAATCTGTGTTCATGGTGAGTCAGAGGTATAATTTCTTGTCAAGGTTTTATTTCAGTTGTCTCCTGCATTATGAAAGGAAACCATAGGAAGCAAGCCATTAAGATTTTACTGTGCCCCATGCAAGGAAATCTTACATTAGGTTTTTGAAGGCTTTGGGCTGGGTTTGTTTGTTTTGAATCAAGAAGAAAATTATTCAGTGCAATAGTACACCCTGTATGTTGCATTTTCTGTTTTGAAATATAAAATGTGTTTCTTAGCTTTCTCACTAACCTACCATAGATATGCTTGCCCAAAGTATATGCAGCTCTTTGAAAACAAGTCAAGATCTTAGCTAATTTTAGCAAATATATATTGTCAAGTAAAAGCACACCTTTTACATTTTGTTCATCAAGCTCTTTGTCTATTTTCTCCAATAATATAGATTACTCCTACTCCTTAGCAGACAGGCAATATTGCTGTAAGTTTTGGAAGTGCCCTGTACATGGTGAACACTATCACAATGCAAAGAAACAAATTAAATTATGCAGACATTTAAAAGTGGAAATTAATTAATTAATTAAAAAATGCTCATGGACCTGTTCACTGGAAACTTTCAAAAGAATCAGTCACTGAAGAAGTTAGAAAGATAATGGAAGTTATTTGGTTCAGGGATGTGATTTTTCCCCTCTCTATTGACTGACGGGTGAAGAATATTGAGCTCATGAATTTGGTGAGACTTGCTTTCTAGCATTCAAAACCTTTGGAAAACAGTTGGCTGCAACTCTGTGTGAAAGCTACTACGTCTTATAAATGGTTTCCTGTGATCTGAATACTGAAATAAAAACAGACCAAGGATGCTGGAGAGCGTATAAATTAACCAGGGTCTTCAATCACTGGCATTCCAGCAGTCAGTGAGTAATTCCTTAATCAGAGTTAAAGTATAAACGAAGGATAGAGTCAGCATGAAAAGGGGCAAAAAACACAGTCTGAAGTGGAACATGCTCTGTAACATCTACATATAAACTTTGTCATTGCAGTATAACAAACAACATATGTTTGACAGTGATGCAATAGTTCCAGCTTAGCTTGTCAAACACTTTCCATTGAAGGACTCTTCACTTAAGGTGCTTATAAATTTGCCAGACTTTAATAATTTGGGCCCATATATCCTCAAAATTAATTGTTTGGTAATGTTTAAACAAAAAGAGTAGGGTTGTTTCTTAAATGATGTTAAAGAGAAAATGTCGACATTACAAATAAAATCAAAAAACTTCTCCAAACCCCACCTGTCTTTCACTGAGAATTATGCCTTCATGCTTTGAAACACTGACTTAAATTTTAGGAGGGAAGTCATTGTGAGATCAGAATTCTGTCATTTGCTGTCTCTAAAGGAAAAAAAAAAACCCTCTCCCTATTCAATGGAGCCTTAGACTTGGCATTAAAAAATTTCCCTGAAGATTCAGCCTGCTCTGAGGACAGTCTAGAGCTGGCAGGACAGTGGAAAATATCTGCGCCCCATTAGGCTCTTCTCCCTTCATGCCCGGGTTCCAGGACTGAGAACAGGAAGCCTCTCCTTTCCATACTTCCCCTCCTGGCCCTCAACACCCCAGAATATTTTGCTGACCAGAAGGGTGTCTCTGCAGCCAATGCTGCACTGAGCACTCCTCAGAAGAGCTACCTTAAAGTGAGAGCTTGGGCTGAAGCATAGCCAAATACCCACGGCATTTCTTCTAGCTGCATCCTTGCTTCATTCGCTATGAAAGAGAGTCTGAATCAAAAGTAAACTGGTGCATACGGCTGGGGGCACAGAGATCCCCACCTCTATTGATACAGACATTTGAAAAGGTCCAGTGAATAACTCCAAGGTTTCAGCAACCTTAATTGTGGTATTTCTTGTCTTCAGAGCGCTTAACTTTGTAACCCTAGCATTCTTCCAACATGGGTTTTAAATGTACTACCCTACTTACATTTGGAAATGAACAGCCACCATCCCACCAGGTTTCCAGCCCTAGTCACTCCCATTTTAAAAGATACACCCTAAGGACTGACATACATAATTCAGGTTTTGGATCACAGTAACCCCTCTGAAACCTCCTGTCTTGGCTGTCAAAGAAATTGACCTTTCTCAGTTTAAAGGTGCTTTCTCATAGGAATCCTCTCAAAACTTAAAGGTTTTTAACATCCATCCAAGAAAAACAATATCTGAAAGTCTTTCGGACTCCACTTCTGGGCTTCTGAATGTACTCATTTGTCATTAGTAATGTTGGGGCTGCCTAAGGTTTTCAATCACTTGTCCAAAGGAGATATATATATACACACACACATGTATGTATCGTATCATCTACACAGAAATTCAATAAAATACATACATTTAATAACAAATCAATACATAATAGTCCTTAAGAATTCCTTGAAATGTAACCCTGCATTTCAAGCCCTTTATGTGAGACAGCTTCCACACAGTTTCCTTTTACAGCTTACATATACAATCTGAGTCATCAGACCATTTAACTAAGGTTGAATGTTATATGTAATTATACGTTATACCCCGATTTCCAAGATGCTGAGCTTTGGAAACTTTTGCTGACTTTGAAAATAAAACCTAACTGTACAAATAAATGGCACGTAAGTCACTCACTGTGTCCTTTCCACAGCACAATAGCTACATGGTTATGTTATACTTTCTCTCCCCCCCATCTGCACTCATTTTTGCTGTTGCTAAATTTCCATTTTGTGAGAAAGGATAATCTGACTCAAACTCAAATGAATTTCAGTGACCAGAGGGACTGAGAGGCCCAGGTTATCCCACACAGTGGCCAAGTATGAAATCAAGTCATGCTGGACCACAAATAATCATCAGAAACAGGGTCCTTGTGAGAGCAACTATTCCATGTAAAGCCTGAACTGTCTTTTGCCAGTTCCTGCTGACCGTGGAGAGAGCCGACCACGATCGTACTCTTACTTCAGGCAACACTGAGGTACCTGAAGTTACAGGAGAAAATCCCACCCTCTGTCAGTGAGGACATGGTGGTTTTGCCAAGCAAGCAGCCTGCAAAAATGATAAAATCTGCAGGGAAATCCTGTAGATGTTGAGTAGTCCTCAGAGACAAAAGCCTTAAAGTTCCTCTGCACAAGCCTCTCTGTTCCCACATAGTACTGACAGCATATCCTTTTTGTCACCTCCTCCTTTTTACTAAGGTTTCATCACCACATAGTGATGAAATTATATGACAGTTAATGCTGGCTGCTTTAAACCCCTGGCTGTTCCTCAGGACTATATTGCAACTATCTGGCATAACTACAGTCTTTAGGTCTCAAACAGCCACCAGGTCCCTCAAGTCAACTGGAAGCCTTGCAGCTCTGCTAGCTCAGATGGCAACCAGTGTTTATTAGCTCAGGATGAACGTCCCATGTCTTATCTTGCTTGCAGTCACAGAGCAAGCAGAAAGAAGACATATCCACTCAGAGCCCAGGTCACAAAAAAGACAATGTGGGTGTTTCTCTTCCCTCCTTTCACATCCCACTGCTTAAAAATAGTCCATGATCTTGTAAGAAGGCATCTCAAAGTCATATAGAGAAGAAAAACATATTAGTCATCTTCCTGCATGCACCTCTTCCGATCTAATGAAAAGCCTTAATAAATCTCCTATTAATAATAATAAAACATCAACAATAATTATAAATAAAAGCAAGTAAGAATATGCCTAAACCCTCTGAATTTTATTTCACATGTTTTTGATTTGGGGAAGCATGGGGAGAGGAAGTGCATCCATAGAAAGGAGATTGGAGATAAACTGCAGGCACAACTAGGAATACAGTGTGCCTGCTTGACCTCAGCCTTCTTTCTCTAGACATACAGACCAACTTCCAAATGATCACACAAATTCAATTTTAAGCAACTAAAAAGGTTGCATTTTAAAACTTTTCTCTATCTCAATAAGTGACTTCGTACCGAAGTTGCAAGTTCAGAAAGATTTTGACAGATAATTGGTTTTCATTTTGCCATTTGGAAGTTTAAAAACTAACAAAACAGATAAATGGAACATTATCACACAACACAGCAAAAGTTGTTTAGACATGTTGTTCTGCATGTCTCTCCCCTACCCACCCACCCCCACCCCCCAAAAAAAAAAAATCAGATAATTGCACGTAACTAGTCAGCAGTACTTGAAACAAATAATGCTCTGTTGAAGCATGAAGAGGTTCTCTGGCACTCCTTTGAGTTCAACTGATCTTATTTTCACTTGACAACAGATATCTCTACATGTAACTTGTTTAATAGCATTACGGTTTGGCTGTACCAAAACTGCTCTTCAGCAAACCCTTCCTTCTCATGTCACTTTTCAAATAAATATTTGTAACTTTTATCTTGGAAATTCTCAAGTTCACTAAACAAATACAGTCTCTGAACACAGGATTCTTTGTCCTTTATTTATTACAGATCATCTCCCTAGTACATTACTTAAAAAGACTGCAGAATGAAGAAAGGAGACAGTGTGACGAGCGTGCAGCTAAAGTACTTAAATATATACTACCTTTTTAAAGTTTTTTTTCTTGAATAAATTGATATAGTCAAGCCACTTAAACTGCTGGGTCATGTCCATCACTGGAAGAAGCATGTTTCTATAAAAAGGAAGTATGAGTTTTGTCACAGAACATCAATACTAAAAATCACTAGGCAGACTGCTTGGGTGAAACGCTGGATCTGCAAAGTCAATGGCACAAGTTCTATTGACTTCTGCAGAGAAGTCAGTCCCAGTTCTCTCAGATGACACTGAACTATGGATGTGCTTCGGGTACCTCGGAGGTATAAGGAAAAGGCAAACACTTCGGTCTTTCCTTTTGTTCACAACACTGAGCGGCAAAACACAGTCATTCCTGTAAAAGCCTGATACCTTAAAAAACCTACAGTTTTTTAAAGATATTCTGTTAATGACACATTAGCGACACGTACAAAGCTAAGTTTTCACGTGAAAAAAAATATTTATTTGCTGTTTGGTCAGGGTGGTTTAATGGCTTTCCATTTCCTAGAAACAATTTAAGCCAATAAGCTGAAACAACCAAAACTTTCAGCAGTCCTATTACTGGGTACCAGCCATGCCTAATTCAAATCCAATGCCTGCCAATGACATTTAATTTCAAATTTTCAAGAAAGACATTTAGACCTGGGCCTTTGCTTCAAAACCATCTTTGTACAAAATATTCCCCGCAAATTTTATAGGCTGAATTCAACTTGAAAGACCATTATCTGCAAATGTACTCCATATTTTCAGGAGAAACTTGCAAAACGTTATATGAGCTGCTGCTGTTTCAATGACGGAAAGCACAACCCAAAGACTATAGAGCGGAGCTACAGACATGATGTTAACATCCATTATGCTACAGCATCAGACACTAAACTGAGGTCTAGCAACATTCAGTATGTCATGGAGCTTACTCCGGTGGGATGCAGGATGAAATCACTGCAGTTGAGCAGAGATCTACAGAGGAAGCTTTCTCTTCCAAACTCACACGAAGAATGAAATGCTGGAGAATGACTGCAGCAGGGGCAGTTTCTAAAATATATAAAGGTTTAAATGCCTAGTGTATTGTGCTTTAGTAGATCTGACCACCATCACTCAAATTAAAAACAAAAACCAGGTAGTACACTCTTACATTTTGACTCCAGAGAGCTTTTTGTTGTTGCATGAAGCAACAAACCAGATTTAATCATTGAACTCGGGGATCATAAAACCCAATTAGGAGAGTTACCAAGTTAGGTATTTAAGTTGCTAATTCTGTAGCAAACAACATTGTGACACTGTAGCAACAACATGTCTAAGTGTGAGACTGTGGCAACAACGTGTCTCAGCATAGCAACAACGTGTCTGAGCGAGAGGCTGCGGCAACAACGTGTCTGAGTGCAGCAACAACGTGTCTGAGCGAGAGGCTGTGGCAACAACGTGTCTGAGCGAGAGGCTGCGGCAACAACGTGTCTGAGCGAGAGGCTGCGGCAACAACGTGTCTGAGTGCGGCAACAACGTGTCTGAGCGAGAGGCTGCGGCAACAACCTGTCTGAGCGAGAGGCTGCGGCAACAACCTGTCTGAGTGCGGCTACAACGTGTCTGAGCAAGAGGCTGCGGCAACAACGTGTCTGAGCGAGGCTACAACGTGTCTGAGCGAGAGGCTGCGGCAACAACGTGTCTGAGTGCAGCAACAACGTGTCTGAGCGAGAAGCTGTGGCAACAACGTGTCTGAGCGAGGCTACAACGTGTCTGAGCGAGAGGCTGCGGCAACAACGTGTCTGAGCGAGAGGCTGTGGCAACAACCTGTCTGAGCGAGGCAACAACGTGTCTGAGCAAGAGGCTGCGGCAACAACGTGTCTGAGCGAGAGGCTGCGGCAACAACGTGTCTGAGTGCAGCAACAACGTGTCTGAGCGAGAGGCTGTGGCAACAACGTGTCTGAGTGCGGCTACAACATGTCTGAGCGAGAGGCTGCGGCAACAACGTGTCTGAGTGCGGCAACAACGTGTCTGAGCGAGAGGCTGTGGCAACAACCTGTCTGAGTGCGGCAACGTGTCTGAGCGAGAGGCTGCGGCAGCAACGTGTCTGAGCGAGAGGCTGTGGCAACAACCTGTCTGAGCGAGGCAACAACGTGTCTGAGCGAGAGGCTGCGGCAACAACCTGTCTGAGTGCAGCAACAACGTGTCTGAGCGAGAGGCTGCGGCAACAACGTGTCTGAGTGAGAGGCTGCAGCAACAACCTGTCTGAGTGCGACAACAACGTGTCTGAGCGAGAGGCTGCGGCAACAACCTGTCTGAGTGCGGCAACAACGTGTCTGAGCGAGAGGCTGCAGCAACAACGTGTCTGAGCGAGGCAACAACGTGTCTGAGCGAGAGGCTGCGGCAACAACGTGTCTGAGCGAGAGGCTGCGGCAACAACGTGTCTGAGCGAGAGGCTGCGGCAACAACGTGTCTGAGCGAGAGGCTGCGGCAACAACGTGTCTGAGTGCGGCAACAACGTGTCTGAGCGAGAGGCTGCGGCAACAACGTGTCTGAGCGAGAGGCTGCGGCAACAACGTGTCTGAGCGAGAGGCCGTGGCAACAACGTGTCTGAGCGAGGCTACAACGTGTCTGAGCGAGAGGCCGTGGCAACAAAGTGTCTGAGCGAGGCAACAACGTGTCTGAGCGAGAGGCTGCGGCAACAACGTGTCTGAGCGAGAGGCTGCGGCAACAACGTGTCTGAGTGCGGCTACAACGTGTCTGAGCGAGAGGCTGTGGCAACAACGTGTCTGAGCGAGAGGCTGTGGCAACAACGTGTCTGAGCGAGAGGCTGTGGCAACAACGTGTCTGAGCGAGAGGCTGTGGCAACAACGTGTCTGAGTGCAGCAACAACGTGTCTGAGCGAGAGGCTGCGGCAACAACGTGTCTGAGCGAGGCAACAACGTGTCTGAGCGAGAGGCTGCGGCAACAACGTGTCTGAGCGAGAGGCTGCGGCAACAACGTGTCTGAGCGAGAGGCTGCGGCAACAACGTGTCTGAGCGAGAGGCTGCGGCAACAACCTGTCTGAGCGAGAGGCTGCGGCAACAACGTGTCTGAGCGAGAGGCTGCGGCAACAACCTGTCTGAGCGAGAGGCTGCGGCAACAACCTGTCTGAGTGCGGCTACAACGTGTCTGAGCGAGAGGCTGCGGCAACAACGTGTCTGAGCGCAGCAACAACGTGTCTGAGCGAGAGGCTGCGGCAACAACGTGTCTGAGCGAGGCTACAACGTGTCTGAGCGAGAGGCTGCGGCAACAACGTGTCTGAGCGCAGCAACAACGTGTCTGAGCGAGAGGCTGTGGCAACAACGTGTCTGAGCGAGAGGCTGCGGCAACAACGTGTCTGAGCGAGAGGCCGCGGCAACAACGTGTCTGAGCGAGAGGCCGCGGCAACAACGTGTCTGAGTGCGGCAACAACGTGTCTGAGTGCGGCAACAACGTGTCTGAGCGAGAGGCTGCGGCTACAACGTGTCTGAGCGAGAGGCTGCGGCAACAACGTGTCTGAGTGCAGCAACAACGTGTCTGAGCGAGAGGCTGCGGCAACAACGTGTCTGAGCGAGAGGCTGCGGCAACAACGTGTCTGAGCGAGAGGCTGCGGCAACAACGTGTCTGAGCGAGAGGCTGCGGCAACAACGTGTCTGAGCGAGAGGCTGCGGCAACAACCTGTCTGAGCGAGAGGCTGCGGCAACAACCTGTCTGAGTGCAGCAACAACGTGTCTGAGCGAGAGGCTGCGGCAACAACGTGTCTGAGCGAGAGGCTGCGGCAACAACGTGTCTGAGCGAGAGGCTGTGGCAACAACGTGTCTGAGCGAGGCAACAACGTGTCTGAGCGAGAGGCCGCGGCAACAACGTGTCTGAGCGAGAGGCCGCGGCAACAACGTGTCTGAGCGAGAGGCCGCGGCAACAACGTGTCTGAGTGCGGCAACAACGTGTCTGAGCGAGAGGCTGCGGCAACAACGTGTCTGAGTGCGGCTACAACGTGTCTGAGCGAGAGGCTGCGGCTACAACGTGTCTGAGCGAGAGGCTGCGGCTACAACGTGTCTGAGCGAGAGGCTGCGGCTACAACGTGTCTGAGCGAGAGGCTGCGGCTACAACGTGTCTGAGTGCGGCAACAACGTGTCTGAGCGAGAGGCTGCGGCAACAACGTGTCTGAGCGAGAGGCTGCGGCAACAACGTGTCTGAGCGAGAGGCTGCGGCAACAACGTGTCTGAGCGAGAGGCTGCGGCAACAACGTGTCTGAGCGAGAGGCTGCGGCAACAACGTGTCTGAGCGAGAGGCTGCGGCAACAACGTGTCTGAGCGAGAGGCTGCGGCAACAACGTGTCTGAGCGAGGCAACAATGTGTCTGAGCGAGAGGCTGTGGCAACAACGTGTCTGAGAGAGGCAACAACGTGTCTGAGCGAGAGGCTGCGGCAACAACGTGTCTGAGCGAGAGGCTGCGGCAACAACGTGTCTGAGCGAGAGGCTGCGGCAACAACGTGTCTGGGCGCGAGGCTGCGGCAACAACGTGTCTGGGCGCGAGGCTGCGGCAACAACGTGTCTGGGCGCGAGGCTGCGGCAACAACGTGTCTGGGCGCGAGGCTGCGGCAACAACGTGTCTGGGCGCGAGGCTGCGGCAACAACGTGTCTGGGCGCGGCAACAACGTGTCTGGGCGCGGCAACAACGTGTCTGGGCGCGGCAACAACGTGTCTGGGCGCGGCAACACTGTATCAAAGGGTAAGACATTATTAGAGGGGAAGGTGATTTTACCTTAAAACAAGATCAATTTTAGACACTCCTTCCCACACTCCTCCCCCCTCCACCCCCGCTCAGCATCAGGACATTTATACCCAACCCACCTGCATTGGCAGTTTTCAGACTCTAACATTTGTGCACACATGTGGACGGGATCCCTCGCCGTGACATAGAGAGCATTTTATGTAGAAAGTAAGTATAAAATAATTGAAAAAGTTACCCTGAAAGTCTATGTTCATCTCCAAGGAGGAAATAGGATGAAAAGCAAAGATACAAGAAATCAGTCCACAGTTGGTGCAGAAAGAAGAAAGGTATGACAAAAAAGGCCCCCCAGAAAAGTCACCTTAACTGCTTTTGTATTACCAAAATGATCATGGAAAATAAACAAACATATGCCACATTCCCTAAATTTTCATGTAATTTCTTCTGCCCCAGACACACTTTGTCTCCCTGCATGTATTTGTTTTCTGTAGTTCTTCCCTCTTTCATCTGCTCTGTCATTCCTATTCTCTGTCCATCCCCAATCCTGCTGCTTGGATTTATGCCACTAGTACCACCACAGTGGAACAATAATATGCACCAAAAAAATTAAAAAAAAATAAAAAATATCACTCTCAGCCTTCTCATATGCCAACTTCATTCAGTTAGGTCTGAATAAGACCTGACCAGTCAGAAAGACAGTCTCTGTATACGCAGTTGCCAGAGTTGCCAATGAAAACAGAACACTGATGCCATAAGTCAGCCCATGGAATAATATGTGACATAGTACTTTGTGACAGATGAGACACATCTGTGATTCAGATGTTTCGGGGGAAAAAAAAAGCAGTTGTATTGTCTCTAGATACATATACAGATAGAGCAAGGAAGCACAAAGCCACTGAAAGTCACATCTACGTGTACAAAAGTATAATTCGGTTTGAAGTATTCAGATAATTATCCACATAGAGCTACGTTTTCTGGTTAATACTGCCAACCAATTTCAACCTTGCACTTAGATGTATGAAGAGGAATGTCTGAATTAGCTGGGCACTGGCGACACGTATGTACAGATACATAGGTACATGTACACGGGCCTTACCTTTTATATCTGAGGAAAAGAACCGAAGAGAAGCTTCTCTACAGATTTTAGAAGTAGCAGACATTAACATCCATACAAATAAATTCTTTATTCCATTATTCAGAAGCCAAACTGAGAAGCATTAGCATCCTGATTTCAACTCACAAATTTCATGATAAATTATATCTTACCTCTCTTTCCCTTTATTTCAGTACTCTTGGTCCTACTTTGCATGGAAACATACGTAAATTTTGTAAAGAACTCTGAAAACTCAAGTCTTTCTATTCTGATTTTAAATGAAAGGATTATATAGTTTAATAGTTGATTCTCTTACGTGACTGCTGCCCATTCCTAAACTGAAGCTATTAGCAGCTGTAAACTTTCCTTCCCTATAGTTGCTTAACTTCAATGACAATTTTAGATTAAAACTAATTCACATGATTAAATAAATTGGAATGTTTAAAATAGAACTATAGAATGATAAAAGCAATATAGATATTTTAGATATAACACAAAGATTTTAATTAAGAAAACAGAATCTTCAATTTGCTCCTAAATAAAACAGTAACCTTCACTTGATTGATTCTAGGAGTGTTGCTGATATATCTTGTTACAGTGGCGTGAATCACATATTAATTAACAATTTGAGTAATTAAAATGTTTTTATTCTTTAAAGATATTAGAGATGGAGCCAAATATCTATCATACATGCACAAAATTTATGGTATCTAGCACTGAAGGAAATTTAGTGCTGAAGGAAATTTAGTCTGGCTGGCTACTATATACTTTAAGGTAAGTACTTTAGCTTACTTGCTGTATAATATGTACAAACTGAGTTGATCTAAGAGGTGAATCTGCTGTTCATGAGGATATTTTTGATGTAATCCTTACAAATTAAGGTAAACGAAGCCTCTTCCATGTTTACAGGGAATCCACTAGCATTTACAGCTTCTGTCCAAACTCAGTATTTTCTATGAGCTCCAAAAAGCAATTATCTGTGTGCAGAAACATACCTGTACAGCATTGTTCTCTTGTCCTTAGAGAAATTAAGAGTTCCTTAGTGTACTTCAGCAATTCACACATTTATTTTCTTCACACACACAATGGCTAAAATCCCACTCATGGCAGTAACACCAGAAATACGAATACTGTCACTATAGTTACTAAAAACATACTCTAATCTTTATAATTCATGTATAATGAGTGCCTTTAGTTTGTCCCTCTTTGTTGACTACACAGGTTGTGCCTTCCCTGTGACATTATCCCCCAGCGTGGGCTTTGTGCACTGGCCAACCCCTGACTCCTCTGAGGAGACCCACTGCTGCCTCTACTGTTCCACACACCTCCCCTCCCTTCCCAGGGGTTTCTCCTTCCCCCAGGACCCCAGCTCCCTTTCAGCATCCTTTATAAAAAACCTCCTCCTCACCTCCAGGCTTCAGTCCAGCTGCCCTGGACAAAGCTCACCCAGATGGTCTCTCACATGCCTCACCTTTTGCCCACCCATTTACTTTCAACAATCCCAATTTCCAACCTGTGCAAACAATTTGGCACTTTTTGCTGTCTCCACAGCTTGACTATTATCCCTCATTTATGTGTTACTCACTTTTTTTTTTCCTTACATTTCTTTTTTATTAGTCTTCTGTCATCTTTATTTTCTCTTTCCTTGTTCTGGTTGTGGGCGCCCGGGTGCCGGCAGCGCGCTGTGAGGAGAGGCTGTGAGGAGAGGCTGTGAGGAGAGGCGGGAGCTGCCCCCTGCTGGGCAAGGCTGGTTCCAGCCGGTTCTGGCTGGTTCTGGATGGTTCCAGCCCAGGGCCCGAGCCCCGCCCTTCAGCCTCACCAGAGGCACCTCAGGGGAAGCGGGTTGCAGAACAGACAAAATGGCACCCAGCAGCGAGGCGTGAGGAAAAAAAATGTGAGAAACAGCCCCGTGAGACTAGAGGGAGGTGGCGGGGGGAAGAAGGGGTGTCCAGGCTTGGGACAGAGACTGGAGGCGGGGGGGGGGGGGGGGGGGGGGGGGGGGGGGGAGGCGTGCAGGTTCACCTGACAGTCAGAGGTAGAGGTGGTGATGGGGCAGAGACCCTGCTGGTGGAGCTGTGCCAGCCCGGGCTGGCCCATGGCTACATTTAAAAAAAAGTATGAAATCAGTGCACAAGTTTGGTACCTATCCCAGATTTCACTGAGATTCTTGTCAAAAAAACCCTCCTGAACACCTCGACAACTAGCACATTATACTGTCAACTCTAAACTTCTGATAAAAAATACATATGTACATAAATTTATATGTCACCCCAAGGAATATAAAAATATACAGGTACTATAAACTATATTTCTGTACACCAGTTCTTGCAAGTGCTAGCCACAACAACAGAGACTTTCTTGTGTATCCATACATATTCTGGCTTATGTAAGTTCAGTGGGAACTTTTGCTCTTATTCCAAAGAGTTTTCCTAACAAGTCACGCAAAAATCAGCAACCCTTTCCTAACATTATTCAGGACTTTTAATATTAGCACACTTCAGATATTCCCTAGCACTGTCAAACCACATATAGTTTCAGTATTTAAACTTTCATCGCAATCTGGGTTGAAAACAAGATATTTCTATATTAGAATCTTTACATTTCCACATTGTGATAACCTTGCTCACGTGTCTACGTACCATACATGAGATATCTTTCATTTCTCCTCAATGGGAAGAGAATGGCTCGACTGCAGATCATAGATCTTAAACAACTGGAGTCAAGCTGCAAAAGCCTGTGTTGGCAGGTCAACAGCTTGAACTCCTTTCTCTATACATCTTCACTTGCCATCAGGTCAACACAAATATTTAAGGGCTGAGTGCAGCTGTGAACAAAGCAAGCCAATGCTGGTGAAGGGGCACGAATTCTTCCCCCTCGCACAGTGTGTCTCATACATGCCACAGCAAACTACCCGAATGCGGGGGATACTGTCCCTTTACCCTCTCAGACAAAATCCACCTGATGGTGGATCCAGCCTGCAGGTCTGACGACTCCTGTGTGCTTTATTTGCTGGCAGTTGTGAATGCTGTCAAAATTCCTCTACGAGGCTGACTCCACCCCTCAACATTTTTCATAATACTGCTCAGCAGCTGAAGTTTTATTCCTAGCAAATCTTGTTCCCTGAGGCCTGATGCTCCCAGAATATTGTTTTCTATCACCTTCTGGCAGAATATCTTTCTCCATTATGAAAAGAAGTACATATATTCCTTAAAGTAGCAAGCATTTGAAATAGTTCTGTCCAAGTATTGTCAACCACTTTGTGAAATATAGGGAACCTGGAATTGCCTCAGCAGTGGCAGAGAGTCCCAAATGCTGTAGCTTTCATAACTCTCTATACATCATTCCGGGCATCTTGAGCTACAGAAACCTGGGGTCTTCTGGGACTAGTCAGATATAGAAGGACCAGCTAAACATTGGCACAGACACATGCGAGTTTGCCCTTAATGCGCTGTTTGAGAGAAAGCCTTATCTAATACGCTCCCGTCCCTGATCCAACTGCTTGTCTTGACTCAGCCTCACACTGTAAGGACTACACAAACAACAAAATAACTTTGGGATTCCCAAGGTGTGTCTATATGAATATTTTAATTTGAATCAGAAGTGGTTTTTGGAAGCTAATCTGGACAATGCTCTCAGGAACATACCCCATGCACTCTGCTACTGGGAGATAGCTTGAGAGACCTGACTAGAGTAAACACTCAAATAAATACCTGTTGAAGCAACAATTATAATTCTTCTTTTTCCCAGACTTATCATCAGCTAAAAGTAAGAAAGAAACAGCAGGAGTGTCATGTATCATGTTCTGCTTTAACAAAAAAATCTGGACTTCAGGCTCCTGGAGCTAAGGAGAAATTCCTTAACTTCCACCAGATGTAGAATACATATTTTCCTTTCAGGGCAGTTGCTGGAATAAACGTCTGACGCTAAACAGTGAATGCTACTGCAGGCCTGATTTCATCCAGTCTCTAGCATCCTCTAAAAAAGGTAAACAAACACTAAGTATGTAGAGGATTAATGATCACTAACCTGTGTTTTCTTATGAGATCTGGGATAATTCAGTGAAGACTGAAAAGATGAGGGAGGCAGAAATTAAACTAAACACTACTTTCACTGACCTTACATGCCTTAAGATGTGCTTTCATATATGACCTAGGTGCCATGATTAAAGAACACAGGAGAGACAGAGCCCCACAGCAGCTTTCAAAGCGCACTAGTGACATTACAACATTCAGCCATAACAGGAGAAGGCTACACCTGGATCAAATGGATTCTTACTGACCATAGTGCAGAAAGTTAATGTAGCAGCTAGCCTCTGCCTAGAAAAGAAACTAGACTTGTAAATACCACAGATCAGGATCCATAAGTTTAAAAAAGAAACCAACAAACCAAAAACCAACCACCACCACCACCCCCCCCCAAAATCCAAGTATCCTGTGTACACATTTCCCCATAGCATCTTGAAATCCATTCTCAGGTATGTAAATCTTTCAGTTTTACTGACATTAGTAAAGGGAGCAGAAGATAGGTCTTTGAATCATTAAAATAAAAATATAAGGTAGATCATTAAAGCACAGAATTTTATACCTGTCCATTATTCCCTTTACCCGCATACTTGTGGGGGAAGCATATACACAAACACACATGCACAATGGTTCCAGCCCGTTTCATCTGATAATTTCAGCCAATAAAGCTGTGAAAATGACTAAGTCCCACCTTCAAAGCTATCAATGTTATTACAGATGAGTCTCTCTCCTTTTTCCTCTCTTTCTCACTCTTACACATACATGCACATAGATGAGCTGCCAGTTCTATTTATTAGACTCCTCATACACAGAGAGCAGATAGCTCATCTGCATTTTATCAGGTGTCTGTATAATTAAAGCTTATTGCAAACAGAGATATTATTGGTATATTTTATTACTTGTCTATGAGCAACCGAACAAAGTAAGAGGCATAAATGAATTCAGTTTTACAGTACTTTGTTTTAAACAAATGTCACTACCTACACACACACACCTAATTATCAGTTCTTACACATTCTGCCAAATATCAAGCCTATAGTTCATAAGCCAGACTCACGACAGGCAGTAAATATATTCTCCCTTATTTAAAATTTTATTGCAAAATACCCTCTGCACTACGTTAACCTACACTAAATCACACCATGCAACACCAGCCTTACCAGTGTTTACTTACTCACTCAAAAGCGGAAAGCAGTACGAATTCATATTTCCAGCAATCTGTACTAAAAGCAACAGAGCTGTATGTACAAATTTTGAAACAACAGTGCAGGATGAGAGACTAAAGCTGTAAAAACGCTAAAAGATTAGTCAAAAGCCACTTCGTTATTTTTAATCACATTTTTTAAGACTCACATTCAGAGCGCAGGATCTGCACAAGCCTTTCAAAAGTTCCCCTGCAGTTCTACTAAACTGTATTAAAATGGAAATTTTTACCTAGATCGGGCAG